>NC_087352.1:32959788-33259788 GCF_030014295.1 Loxodonta africana
GGCCAGATATCTGTTCAGCTGGATGTATTTTCTGAGCAAAAAAAGGAGAGGTCTGCTCTGCCCTCTGACAGTGACAAGCACTGTGCCCTGTATCAACTCAGAGAGAGCTGTCTCTTGGTGGAAACACCAGTTTTTAATGAACCCGGTGCTGGGTGAGCATGCAGGTGGTACAAACTTCTTTCAGAAGGATTTTTTTTTCTTTTTTCTGCCCCCATGGCTGCATCTCTCCCAATCTATACAATTCTGGAGACTTTAACATTTAAGGTTATAAACATGAAAGCCTTTTTAAACACGTATGGCAACAGATACACGGAAGGCACCCTGACTCTAATTATAGCCACATCGTCACTGCTGTTGTTGAAGTACAACTTCCAATTGTCTTTTCGGATTGAGAGCAAATCCTGTGCGGGTCTCCAGGGGTCTGCGAAGGGTTCCATAAAATTCTATAACACTACATGCTTTCTAGTCCAGTCAGAAAAATATACTTGCTTCTTTTAAACAGAAATATCCTCAGAGATGGGTCTGGGGAGGACCTGTCAGGCAGGCAGGGCTCGGCGGGAAGTTGATGGCTAAAGCAGAGTTATATTTTCATCTAGGCTGCTCCACACAGCCACCCAGCACAGTCATTTAATGAATCTACATTTCATGACTGAAGTGATAAGGATGAAACATTTTAAAATAACCAAAAGGTAGATACACCAAAAAAGTCTGATGAAACATTAAATGAATGTAGTGTAACACATTATCTTTGCTTCAGCACATCCAAAAAGCTCAATGAACTAAAACATTGCATTAGGCCAAGAATAAAGCTAAAAATTAAATTGGCTCCGAAAGATCGAGAGTCGTGGTTTATGCACTAAGAATGCAGTAAATTTACTTATTTAATCTCATTCTCCTTACCTCTGATGTGCACACTTAAAAAGAGCACAGGGCTCCAGGGATAAAGGCAGGAGAAAGGGGCCCAGCTACAATTCCGCCCTTGTCTATTCACCTGGTGCCTGAATGCAAGGGGGGGACGGGAGGGAGTCTCATTAATGTTGATTTTTTTTACTGTAAAATTGCTTTCATTTTCCAACATTTAAGTGCAGCGAATGTCAGCAAACATGAAATACGAGCAACTTTGTAAAAGATGGAAAACAGACCCAATAAAGAAGACATATTCAAAAATATAATACTGCCCCTTCAAATCAATAAATAAAGACAAGCATCTCATACACTAATGCATTTATCTATGACCATTATAAATTAGTTGCTTGCCAGAAAATACACTTCTTAGCACAAGTGCCATTATTTAAAGTTGTCTATTTAATGCACACTTAGTATATTTCCTCATCCAAAGCCCCTCTGCATAATTAGACAACATCCATTCTTAAAAACTAAAGTAGATGCCAAAAGTACAATACATAAAGCCTGACGTTTTACAAATTTACATCTTCAAAAGTTATGTGTGGCCTCACATAGAAGAAATTGCAAAAAGATCACTCTATTATGACGACCTTGGTTTCACTAACGTGCTTCCAGAGTCAGCTGGCAGCACTGCAAGACAGAATGCAGCCATTCTACTCGATGTCAGCGACTACCCATTTTCTAGGGCAATGCTATTACAAGATGACTGGGGAGGGGCCTTCAATGGCTTGCTGAATTGTGGCTGGCCATCTGGCTTGGGCCTCTGGGTGAGCTGCCTCTGAGGCCAACATAGGTGTGCTGTCTGTATCACCAAGCCTACACTGTGCTGTCCTTGATCATTCTGGATCAGCATACCTCTTATTGGCATGGCCTGAGACATGCTTTTGGTAAGAAAGTTCAAGGACTGATGCTCAAGTCTACACATCCCCCGTCCTTACTTTTCCCTTACCAACCGAAACTAGTTGGCAATGAGTTGATTCTGTCTCACAGCAACCCCATATGTGTCAGACTAGAATTGTGGTCCATGGGGTTTTCAATAGCTGATTTTTCAGAAGTGGATCTCCAGGCCTCTCTTCCAAGGTACCTTTAGGTAGACTCAGGCCTCCAACCTTTCAGTGAGCAGCCATGTGTGTTAACCATTTGCACCATCCAGGGACTCCCCCTTACCAACTTTCTCCCACTATTTCTCCTGTTTCTGTGTTATCCCACCTCCAAAGCCTAACATTGTCCTATGGTGTTTCCAAGTTCTTCTCTAACAAGCTGATTCAAGATATGTTGAATTAACATGCCTTGTTATGATCCATAAGATTGTAGCTCTAGATTAGATGATTATTTAGAGTTAGTGGCAGAGTATTTTGGCACATGGGTACAGAAGCAAGATATCTAGATAGAAGCCAACATGGTGTTACAAAAAAACCGAACCAAACCTGTTGCCATGGAGTTAATTCTGACTCATAGCAACCCTATAGGACAGAGTAGAACTGCACCGTAGGGTTTCCAAGAAGTGGCTGGTGAATTCAAACTGCTGACCTTTGGTTAGCAGCCAAGTTCTTAACCGCTGTATCACCAGAGCTCCAAAATGGTCCTAATACCATCAAAATTGATGATGTTCAAGGTATCATTTGAAGAAACACTCTTCTTGCCTCTCATGTGATTCAACTGAATATCATGACACTCCTTTTACCTTTCTGGAAATGGGAGCAGAGAAGCCCTGAGAGATTACAGATACTCTAGAGTACAAAAAATATATGCATTTTATGTGTGCAACACCATGGCACAAAAGTTTAAGGGATTTGACCCAAAAGGTCATTTTTCTTTTCTGTTTTTTTTTTTTTTTTTAGATATTTCTACAATCTGAGAAATAATTTTCTAAGAATTCCCAGTGATGGTTAATTTCATGTGTCCGCTTGGCTAGGTTACAACACCAAACACTAGTCTAGATGTTGCTACGGAGATGTTCTGTAGATGTGGTTCCTGTTGACAATTTACTGACTTTAATGTGATAATGTGGTGGGCCTCATTCAATCAGTTGAATCTTAAGAGAAAAATACAGGTTCCCTGAAGAAGGAATTCTGCCTCAAGACCGTAACATAGAAATCCTGCTGGAATTTCCAGGCTGCTGCATGTTGAAATTGACTCAGTGACAATGGGTTTGGTTTGGCCTGCTTTTGAATTGCGGTGTCGGCGAAGAATATTGAATATACCAAGGACTGCCAAAAGAAAGAACAGATCTGTCTTGGAAGAAGTACAACCAGAATGCTCCTTGGAAGCAAGGATGGTGATACTTTGGACATGTTGTCAGGACGGATCAGTCCCTGGAGAAGGACATCATGCTTGGTAAAGTACAGGGTCAGGGGAAAAAAGGAAGACCCTCAACGAGATGGATTGACACAGTGGCTGCAACAATAGGCTCAAACATAGCAACAACTGCGAGGTTGGCACAGGACCGGGCAGTGTTTCAATCTGTTGTGTATGGGGTCACTATGAGTAGGAACCGACTCGCTGGCACCTAACGACAACAGCAATATGAATTTTGGACTTGCCAGCTTCCACAATTGCATGAGCCAATTCCTTAAAATAAATAGTGTTCTTTTCTAGTTGGCATCAGAAGGTTCTACAATTAAAACAAGAAGGAGAAATTCCTATTGTACCTAGTATGAGTCCATTTGTTCTGGGGTGGGATGAAGGCAAGCTCTCTGTTAAAACAGAGAAAGCCTTAAAGGAAAAGAGCTTTCCTGACTTGGATCTGATGAGGGTTTAGAGAAGCCGTAGGAAAAAAGGAGGCTTAGTAGAAATTTCTCTGTAACAGAGGGGAAGGGAAAGATTTCAATCCAGGCAGTACAAGCTGATGAAGACAGGTGAGGCATACAGAGAACTGCAGGGGTAACTCAAGTGAACACGGAGCAGATGGACATGGAACCTCCAAATGGAGTCCTGGACACATGTCCCTACCTGCCAGCCAGGCTCTCTCAAAGAAGCTGCAGCACTCCTACAAAATGAAGAAATGAGATTCTTGCTCTTGCCTTGGAGATGACAATATACGTAGACACGTGCAACTGTGTCATGTGGAAAACAGATTACGTACAAGTAGTCCCCAACTACAAAGAGGTTCTGTGCCGACGATTCCACCGTAAGTTGGTTCTGCCTTAAGTCAAATACCTCATTTTAAAAAAAAATTTCATTGCTATTTCCTTTTATTATTAGTATCTTTATAAATCCAATCTTTATTGGTCTTTGGGACGAGAAAGATAACATCAGCAAATTATGCACCCCATCATTGTATTACTAACTATAAAAAATGTACAAAAAAAAAAAGGACAGTCGTAAGTGTGGTTCATTGTAACTCAAATACGTCGTCAGTCATGGACTACCTGTATTTCCAATTTATAACAGTATTTTTTTTTTTTTTCATTTTCACGTAATGAAAATTGTCCATTGGAAGAAAGTGGTAGTTTGGAAGTAGAGAAACGCCTCTTTATTTGTAATTGGTTTGGGAAAGTTTGTGAAGGAGGTAAATTTCCAAAAGTTCCCTGGAAAAAGACATCCCTCACCCTGAGCACCACCTCCTCATCTGTTACAGACCATAGACTCCCACAGATGCACACTTGTTTATATAGCACCCAGCATACAGATGCGAAATGGAGGCTACTTGTCCTAAGTACCAAGATTCCTTCCTGTTTAACAAAGATGATTTGCCCCAAATCCTTTTTCCCACAGATTTCTGGTTTTTCACATTTACTTAACCAGTTCTGACAAGAGCTTGCAGGTAAACAATGAATGATAACTAAAGAATGAGTATCAGACCCTGGTTCTGTCTTGCCATGCATCGCTTGGGGTCTATTTCTTGACACTGAATCTTGAAGCTGACACTGTTGAGGAAACCACAGGGTGTTCCCCAAGAGACACAGACAGCAAGAACTGAGCAAGTGGCAGAGATGGAAGGCTTGCCCCAGCGCTTTGAAGAGGCTCAGGTACAGGATGAAGGGGTATTCACAGGTGAAGCTTCAGCTGGTGTAAGGTGGACACTGCTGCAGGAAATGTGCTTCACCAACACACTCATACTTGTAAACAGGAATCTGAGTTGAAAATCCATGGCCACTGGAAGGACAATGCTAGCCTACAAATCACTTTGAGCCTGGCCCAAAACTATAACAATGGAAAGCATTGTTGCTGTTACTGTGTCCCTATCTTTGGTAATAATGCCTACTCAGAGCTAGTGAACTAAAGCTTTTTTTTCCATAACGTTATGTAGAAAAACTTGATTATGGGGTATCTTAGTCAACTAGTGCTGCTGTAACAAAACTACCACAAGTGAATGGCTGTAACAAAGAGAAATTTATTTTCTCACAGCCTAGTAGGCTACAAGTCCAAATTCAGGATGTCAGCTCTCGGGGAAGGCTTTCTCTCTCTGTCGGCTCTGGAGGAAGGTCTTTCTCATCAGTCTTCCCCTGTACTAGGAAATTCTCTGAGTAGGAACCCCAGGTCCAAAGATGTCCCCTGCTCCTGGCACTGCTTTCTTGGTGGTATGAGGCCCCTATTCTCTGTTTGCTTCCCTTTTCTTTCGTTTCTTGTAAGATAAAAGGTGGTGTAGGCCACAGCCCACGGAAACTCCCTTTACATTGGATCAGGTATGTGACCTTAGTAAGGGTGTTACAATCCCACCCTAATCCTTTTTAACATAAAACTACAATCACAAAATGGAAGACAACCACAATACTGAGGATCATGGCCTAACCAAGTTGACACATATTTTGGGGGGCCATAGTTCAATCCATGACATGGGGTAACTGAGATTTCCAGTATTGTATTGCCTCTAAAATACAACCAATGAGACAAACTAAAGAATATTCTCCCTCTCTGTTCTTTTTACCAGAATGTTCTGAATGCAGGCAAATGGTAATGGGAGTGGGGGGAAAGGGGTCTAGGGAATAAAACACATAAGATCCTGATGCACCATAATAACCCTCAGCAATACATTGTTGTGCCTAGTAGCTCTTGTAAGGAGCCCTGGTACATGGTTAAGGGCTCGGCTGCTAACTGAAAGGTTGGTTCTTCGAACTCACCTAGGGGCTCTGTAGGAGAAAGACGTGGCAATCTGCTTATGTAAAAATTAAAGCCCAGAAAACCTAAAGGGGGGGGTTCTACTTTGTCACTTGGGGTTACCATAAGTTGGAATTGACTTGACAGGACCTAACAACAACAATAGCTCTTGAAGAGGAATTGTAACAGTTATATGAGACACGGATTAAAAAATCTTGTAACCTGTAAAATGCTTTTCAAGCATGTTCTGCAGATCCCAGTAACTTATTCCTAAACTTTCATCTCAGTACTCACAAGAGTCCATGATTTTAAGGGCCACTCTGTTTTGTTTTGTTTGGATTTTCCATTCTGAGCCAGTGAAAGTCCCTAAGGCCCCCCAACACACATTCTTAAAGATGCATGTCCATCACCCACACTTCCCTAGACGTGTATGGCATGTTATTCATGGATTTTTACATTTGAACTAATCGTTACACTTTCCTGCACAGCCAGCTATGTTCAACGAACCGTGTGTGCAACACTCATACTGTGAGGCATTGGTGGATGAGCAGATTTCCTCTCAGGGTCATGCAAGTCATTTTTATTATCAGTTTCTTAATGGTAGCTTCCACAGCTACAAGGAAGGTCATAGGGTTGGGTGTGTTCATAGCATGTGAGGCAGAGGATGGGTAGAAGGGATTATTGAGAATAAGGACTGTGGTTAACATTGGGGCCACTAAAGTTTAGAACAAACACAAAGCAAGTCTTCTCTGGGCCTTGACTGGACAATAAAGCCCATATCTAGACATCTCTAGCAGTCTCTGATGGTATTTTGACTCTGCCATTTCTACATTGTGGATATTGTGCTTTCATATCCATTTCATAACCCCGAAAACCAAGGTACTGAAAATTCAGCTTTTTCAAACTTCTCAGTAATGTATGCAATAATCACCCTCATCCCAGCCCTAATCTTCGGCCCTCCCCTGAACCTTTCCTCCCTTGCTGATTGCCATCCAATCCCTGGCTTTCATTTTATACCCAAGCTTCACTTCCTCTCCAGCTCCTACTCAGTCTAAAAACTCACCCCATTCCTGTGATAACTAGAACTTCTGAAAGGACTCCTAGACTTTCCTCTCCCCCGAGTAGTCATTGTTGTCACTGTGTGGCATCAAGTCGATTCTGACTCATAGTGACCCTATAGAGCAGAGTAGAACTGCCCCAAAGGGCTTTCAAGGAGTGGCTATTAGATTCGAACTGCTGAACTTTTGGTTAGCAGCTGTAGCTCTTCACCACTGTACCACCAGGGCTCCCAGTAGTCATTAAACAAACAATCAGATAAAAAAAAAACCACTGCCATCCAGTCAGTTCCAACTCTCAGTAGTCATTAGGGAAATACAAATCAAAACCACAATGAGATACCACTTTACCCTCAGTAGGACCACTAAGATTAAAAAAAAAAAAAGGAAACCAACAGATGTTGGCGATGTGAAGAAATTGAAACTCTTATCCATTGCTGGTGAGGCTGTAAAATGGTACAGCTGCTGTGGAAAACAGTTTGACCAGTCCTCAGAAAGTTAAACAAAGAATTACCTTATGATCCAGCAATTCCACTCCTAGGTATATACCCAAAAGAATTGAATACAGAAATGCAAAGAGTTGCATGTACACCAATGTTCATTGCAGCACTATTCACAATGGTCAAAAGGTAAAGACAACCCAAGTGTTCATCAACAGATGAGTGGATAAACAAAATGTGGTCCCTCCCTACAATGAAATATTATTCAATCATAAAGAGAAACGAAGTCTTGATGCATGCTACAATGTGAATGAACCTTGAAAACTTTATACTAAGTGAAATAAGTTAGTCACAAAAGGTCAAATAGTATATGATGCCATTTGCATGAAATACCTACCTAGAATAGGCAAAAGCATACAGGCCAAGTTCATTAATGGTTACCGCAGATGAAAGGAAGAGAGAAAAAGGGAGTCATTGCTTAGGTGGCAATAAGCCTCTGCTAAAGGTGATGGAAAACTTTGGAAACAGTGGTGGTAGCTGCACGTGATGAACATGATCAATGTCGCTGAATTATACACATAAAAAATGTTGAAGTGGCAAATGTTTTGTTATATATAAAACAAAACAAAAGTAATGAAACTTTCTCTTGGCCATACCTCTCTACCTTTTACTACCCCATTTCTCTTCTGCCTTTTGAGGAAAAATTTGAGATAATTGGACTTACCATGTCTGATAACCCTCCACTCACTCTTTAATCACACTTAATTGGCCCGTTATCATCAATCCACTGGCCCTGCTCTTGCACAGTCACTGATGATCTCGTCCTACCTAAACCCAACAATCAACCCTCAGTCCTCATCTTGCTTGGCTTCCTCAAAACCCATTCTTTACTTGTGGGACATTAAGTTATCTTTCTTGGTTTCCCTCCTACCTAACTTGCTACTCCTTTTCAGTCTCCTTCGCTAGCTTCTCCTCTCTTCAATCTCTTAATGTCTAACTATGCCAAAGCTCAGTCCTTGTCCTCTTTTCCTGTCTTCACTCATAGACTTGATGATCCCCAGTCTCATGGCTGACAGTATCATCTTTAAATGCAGCACCCTTTTACATCTCCAGCACAGAACTCTCTCCTGAACTTGAGAATTGTATATGTAGCTGCCTTCTTGATACCTCTACATGGATATCTGCTACGGATTTCAAACTTAGCATGCCCAAACTGAAATTGTAATCCTCCCAACTTAACCATACTCCACTGGCAAACTTCCTCTTCTCATCTGCTGTCAAACCTACCCACCAGTTACTCAAAAATCTTGGAGTCATTTTTGACTCCTCTCATTTTCATCTCATATCCCATACCTTATCTCTGAAGAAATCTAATATACATATATCTTCTTTATCTGACAACTTCTCACCACCTCCATTGTCACTATCTTGGTTCAAGGTTCCATATTTTTAATTGTTACATAATATTACACTGTGTCCCTGTACTGTAACTTATATAACTAGATTCCAAATGGTTGTTTTTTTCCCCATTTTTCACTATTATAAATATCGCTGCAATGATCATCTTCATGCAAACATTTTTCTGTACATAAACAATTATTTCCTGCAACTAAAATCTGAGAAGTGGGGTTGCAGAGTTAAAGATACTCCAATTTTACATTTTGTTCTCTCTCGATTGTCTTTCAGAAAGTTTCTTCAAACTCATAACTTGTAAATCATCAGTAAAGATAATTAAGATGAAACATCTTGCATTCGGATATGAACTTTGACTTTTGAGGAAAAGAATTTTGGCTTTTTCTCTGAGTGAGACTGGAGCCACTGGAGGGTTTAGAGCAAAGGGATGACGTAACCGAATTTATGATTTGGAACAGTACCGAGAATACTCCCATGTGTCTGTCAGTTTGTCATACTGTGGTGGCTTGCATGTTGCTGTTATGCTGGAAACTATCCCACCAATATTCAAATACCAGCAGGGTCACCTATAGTGGACAGGTTTCAGCTGAACTTCCAGACTAGGACAGATGAAGAAGAAGGACCTGGCAATCTATTTCTGAAAATAATTAGCCAGTGAAAACCTTATGAATAACAGTGGAACATTGTCTAATACAGTCCCAGAAGATGAGACTTTCAGGTTGGAAGGCACTCAAAAGACAACTGGGAAAGAGCTGCCTCCTAAAAGTAGAGTCAACCTTAATGACATTGATGGAGTCAAGTTTTTGAGACCTTTATTTGCTGAGTTGGCACAACCCAAAATGAGAAGAAAGGGTTGCAAACATCCAGTAATAATCAGAACGTGGAATATACAAAGTATGACTCTAGGACAATTGGAAATCATCAAAACTGAAATGGAACACACAAGCATCAATATCCTGGGCATTAGTGAGCTGAAATGGACTGGTACTGGCCATTTTGAATTGGGCAATCATATGGTCTACTATGCCAGGAATGACAACTTGAAGAGGAATGGCGTTGGATTCATCGTCAAAAAGAACATTTCAAAATGTATCCTGAAGTACAACGCTGTCAGTGATAGGATAATATCCATATGCCTACAAGGAAGACCAGTTAATATAACTATTTTTCAAATTTATGCACCAACCACTAAGGCCAAAGATGAAGAAACTGAAGATTTTTACCAACTTCTGCAGTCTAAAATTGATAAGACATGCGACCAGGACGCATTGACAATTACTGGTGATTGGAATGCAAAAGTTGGAAACAAAGAAGAAGGATCGGTAGTTGGAAAACATGGCCGTGGTGAAAGAAATGATGTCAGAGATCGCATGATAGAATTTTGCAAGACCAACGACTTCTTCATTGAAAATACTTTTTCAACAACATAAACAGCAATTATACATATGGACCTCACCAGAAGGAATCAAATGTACTACATCTGTGGAAAGAGACAATGGAAAAGCTCAATATCATCAGTCAAAACAAGGCCAGGGGCCAACCGTGCCACAGATGATAGATTGCTCATATGGAAGTCAAGTCGAGGCTGAAGAAAATTAGGACAAGTCCACGAGAGCAAAAGTACAACCTTGAATATATCCGACCTGAATTTAGAGACCATCTCAAGAGTAGATTTGCAGTGTTGAACACTAATGACCAAAGAGAAGACGGGTTGTGGGATGACATCAAAGACATCATACATAAAGAAAGCAAAAGGTCATTAAAAAGACAGGAAAGAAAGAAAAGACCAAAATGCATGTCAGAGAGACTCTGAAACTTGCTCTTGAATGTAGAGTAGCTAAAGCAAAAGGAAGAAATGATGAAATAAAAGAGCTGGACAGAATTTCAAAGGGCAGCTTGAGAAGACAAAGTATCATAATGACATGTTGAAAGACCTGGAGTTAGAAAACCAAAAGGGAAGAACACACTCATTTTTTAAACTGAAAGAATTGAAGAAAAAATTCAAACTTCAAGTTGCAATATCAAAGGATTTTACTGGGAAAATACGAAATGACGCAGGAAGCACCAAACGAAGACAGAAGGTACACAGAGTCACTATACCAAAAGGAATTGGTCGATGTTCAGTCATTTCAGGAGGTAGCATATAATCAGGAACAGATAATACTGAAGGAAGAAGTCCGAGGTGCACTAAAGGCATTGATGAAAAACAAGGCTCCAGGAATTGACAGAATACCCAAATGGGATGTTTCAACAAATAGATGCAGAGCTGGAAGTGCTCACTCTTTTATGCCAAGAAATTTGGAAGACATTTACCTGGCTAACCAAATGGAAGAGATCCATACTGAGGCCTAGTCCAAAGAAAATTGATCAAACTGAATGCAGAAATTATTGAATGATATCATTAATGTCACACGCAAGTAAAATTTTGCTGAAGATCATTCAAAAGTGACTGCAGTACATTGACAGGGAACTGCCAGAAATTCAAGCTGGATTCAGAAGAAATTCAAGCTGGATTCAGAAGAGGACGTGGAAACAGGGCTATAATTGCTGATGTCAGTTGGATCCCAGCTGAAAACAAAGAATACCAGAAATATGTTTATTTGTGTTGTATTGACTATGCAAATTTGATTGTGTGGATCATAACAAATTATGGATAACACTGTGAAGAATGAGAATTCCAGAACACTTAATAATGCTCATGAGAAACCTGGACATAGATCAAGAAGCAGTCTTTCGAACAGAACGGGGGATACTATGTGATGTAAAGTCAGGAAAGGTGTGCATCAGGGTTGTATCCTTTCACCATACCTATTCAATCTGTATACTGAGCAAATAGTCTGAAAAGCTGGACTATATGAAGAAAAATGGGCACCAAGATTGGAGAAAGACTCATTAACAATCTGTGTTATGCAGATGACACAACCTTACATGCTGAAAGTGAAGAGGACTTGAAGCACTTACTGATAAAAATCAAAGACGACACCTTCAGCATAGATTACATCTCAACATAAGGAAAACAAAATTCCTCACAACTGGGCCAATAAACAACATCATGATAAATGGAGACAAGAGTGAAATTGTCAAGAATTTCATTTTACTTGGATCCGCAATCAACACCCACGTAAGCAGCAGTCAAGAAATCAAAAGACTCACTGCATTGGGCAAATCTGCTGCAAAAGACCTCTCTCCAGTGTTAAAAAGCATAGATGTCACTGTGAAGACTAAGGTGAGCCTGATCCAAGCCATGGTATTTTCAATCGCCTCATATGCATGTGAAAGCTGGACGATGAATAAAGAAGATAGAAGAAGAATTGATGGCTTCGAATTGTGGTGTTGGTGAAGAATACTGAATATACTTTTTCCTGCCAAAAGAGTGAACAGATCTGTCTTGGAAGAAATACAACCAGAATGCTCCTTAAAAGCAAGGACACGGAAACTACGTCTCACATACTTTGGAAATGTTATCATGAGGAATCAGCCCCTGGAGTAGGACACCATACTTGGTAAAGCAGAGAGTCGTTGAAGAAGAGGAAGACGCTCAATGAGATGGATTAACAGTGGCTGCAACAATGGACTCAAGCATAACAACAATCATGAGGACGGCGCAGGTGAGCGTGAGGATGGTGCAGGACTGGACAGTGCTTGGTTCTGTTGTACATAAGGTTGCTATGAGTTGGAACCAACTGGACACCTAACTACTGAGAATAGACTGCCACAAAGCAAAGGTAGAAGTAAGGATAATTTTATGAAGGTGATTGCCTATCCCTACCTTCTACTGACTGCTCACCCATTCAATCTCAATTTCACCCCCCATGTTGTATACCATACATCTTGCTAACATGCCAATAACTTTCATGTTAGTAATTCAAAGAATATGTTCATTTTACCTTTTTTTTCTTGACCTCACTGCAGTATCTGATGGTGTCCTCCACACCCTTCTTCACAAAGCAACTGTCCTCTGCTTCCGTGATACCACCCATGCTTGGCTCTCCTTTTGTCTATCCACTCTTTCTCCACCTCCTTTTCAGGCATATCCTTCTCTAGCTAGCCAATAAATACCAGAGTTCTTATAGGGTCAGTCTTTGGACATCTGTTCTCTTTCAGAAATCAAGCCCTGGGCTTGGATATTCAATAATAATTTCCAAATGTATAACTCCAGCACTGACTATTCCTTTGAGCTCCAGTTCCAAATACTCTACACTATGCCCATGATCTTGTTCTGGTGCAGCCTGCTATAGCATCTGACACCACCAGGCATCAGTTGTTGAAGGTAGGACATATATCATCTTTCACAACTCCCCTTCATCCTAATATCCAGTATTCCACCAAGTCTATCCATTTTCCTTC
The DNA here is from genome assembly GCF_030014295.1 of Loxodonta africana. Taxonomy (NCBI): domain Eukaryota; kingdom Metazoa; phylum Chordata; class Mammalia; order Proboscidea; family Elephantidae; genus Loxodonta; species Loxodonta africana. The sequence continues at coordinate 32,972,990 of NC_087352.1, forward strand.
CCAAATATCTTGATCTGTTCACTGCTTCCCATCTTCACCACCATATTCCAAATCCCAGCAACCATCATCTCCTTGGCATTTGTCTATTCTCTGGCTTTCCCACATGCAGTGGGGTTCTCACAAATTATCCATGATTGCATAATCCCAGCAGCCAAAGCGAAATTCCTACATACAATTTGATCATATGCTCTCCCTGTCCTACCCTATCCTCCAAGCTTAAAATACGTTGGTAGCTTCCAATTGCTCTTAGACTAGAGATCAAAATCCCGTCATCCCTGCCTGATCATGTTGCTTTCTTCTCAAGTATCACCTAGCTCCTCTCCTTCTTGCTTTCTGTCTTCCGGACTCACTGACTTTCTTCTCCAGGTTCTATCCTTGGCAAGGAGGTTTGGTGGCACAGTGGTTAAGAGCTCAGCTGTTAACCAAAAGGTAAGCAGTTCTAATCCACGAGCCACGCTTTAGAAATCCTACGGGGCAGGTCTATTCTGCCCTATAGCGTCGCTAGGAGTCACAATCGACTGAATGGCAATGGATTTGGGTTTTTTTGAGTTTTATTCTTGCCTGTCGTTGGAGCTTAGTGTGTATTTTCCCACTCCCTTCAACTCAAGTGCCTCCCCCATCCACCCGGTTCACATCTATTCACCCTTCTCACCCCAGGTCTAGATTAGGTCTTTTTGTCTCATGTTGTCCTTGGCACAGACAGCTTCTTTTCCTTCATAGCACTTAATTCAGTTTTTAATTGTACCTATATTGTGGTGATTATCTGACTAATGTTTGGTTCCCTGAAAGAGGTTCACTCCATGATACAGGGACGATGCTGTGTTTTGCTCATCACTGTATCCCAGTGTCTCTCACAGCAACTGGTACATAACAGGTGATCAATAACATTTATCCATTAAATAAATTAATCTATATTTATAGATAAATAGACAGATAGAAATGTCTTAAAAGACATCCACTATAATGTTAAGAGTAACTGGTTTGATTTAGAGTGTTTTTAATCTTATTTTATATTCTATATTGTATTTTTTGAAAGTTTTACAGCAAACAGGTTGTCATTTATTATGAAAATAATAAGATAATTTTCAAAAAATAATAAATCAATTGAATGGCATTTCTTCATGTAGAGTAAGTAGAAGTCCACGGAAGAGTTAGGGTGGAGAATATGTACTTTATTCTAAATCTAACTAATAAAAGAGTACTACGAGATACTATTTTTCCACAATCTTTATCTATGGCCCCATTAACTCCATTCTAGAGCTTGCCAAAGGAAGAAATAAAATATAATATTGAAGAAAGATGCCAACTTGTGTACGCCCAACTAAGTCCATAGAATCTTCCTTCCCTTATCATCCAATTCAAACCCACAGAAAATTCCTGTGAGACTTCTCTTCCCTCTCGTAGCTGTAGGCTTGGCTACAAACCTAAGAAGGCTCCCACTCTCCACACCTCCTGTGTTCTCCCACAGGTCCCATTTCCTCAAGCCCATCCTTTTCTGCACACACACACACATTCACATATATACCACACTCATATGCTCATGCATGCACACATGTATGCATGACGTACACACTCACACACACTCACATGCACAATCACACACTCGTGTGTGTACACACACACTCTCATATACACCACACAGGTTCACACATGTGCAGGCACACACACACACTCACTCACTCTTTCACACCACCAGAGTCCCACCCTTCTGCTCAGCCAACATCCAGGATACTTAGCCAGTGCATGTCTCTCTAGATCTATGAGGCATTCCAGACCTGGCAGAGCTCCCTGTCCCAATATTTCACCAAAAAGACCAAATACACCAGGCATTTGATTTCTCAGACTCCCTTGATTGACGGCATGGACACAGGTTTTACCCTGGCTACTGAAATCTAAAGTCTGTAGGGAGCTTCTGAGGACGTTTTTGGTTTTTTCTCAACAAGAAGAAACATGCACAGGCAAGGCTGCACGAAGATAGAGAATGTTCATAGCTGTGGTCGCCATTTTGTGGCCACACCTGACAAGCCTCTGGACCAAACTGAAAAGGTGAGAACAGCCAAAGGGCATAAAGACAGAAATGCCCTTGGTCCTCGATAACTTTGTTGAAGTGCTAAACCCACCATGATACCAATTATCCTCAGATTTCTCGTAAGGTACAATCATAAATCCCCATTTCTTACATCACTTTTAGTTTGGGGTACTGTTATTTGTAGCAAAAGCCTCCTTTGTGAAATGAAATTTTCCCAGAATCAGTTATAATTTATACTCCTGTCAACATATTATATTACATTGCAACCTACTCCTTTCCTACTAGTCCACAGGCTTTCCTAGGACAGGTACTGTCTTATTATTCACGTTAACAGCCTATAAGCATACATCCACATGAGCATGGAAAGAAATTTGGATGGTCACTGGTGCAGTCCTCGGTACACGAACTGCCACTGTTTTTATGGTGTGTCTTTCCTACTAGGTTAAAGTAGAACAGAGGAGAGAGGAAAGAAACTGATCAGAAGCAACAGATTGTGGTGCTGGCTAAAGAAGCAGGTGGGCTAAATCTGGGTTCCTGAAAGGACTGGAGGGGATGATTGAAGTGTGGGGTTTTCAGATTCACTATGCTAGGACATTTCTCCAGAGAGACCAAGGCAGGACCAGGGAGAGGCTAAGCCTAGGAGAAATGCACTAATCTAAACTGGACTTAATATTCGAGACGTATGGGAACATGTGAAGATGTAGGAGCTAGTAGTTATAAGAATCAATGCATTAACGGAAAAACCCAAGCCTTAAACAAAGACACTTGTAGGAAGCAAGTTAGAGAGTCACACTCTCCAGCTACATTCCAGTTTCTTCAGGGGAAAGGTTCAAGCAGGCTCTTGATGAGGCCAAGCTACAAGTAGTTTGCAAGCAAATGCTTAGCGGTAGCAAGATCTCCTGGAAGTAGGGAGCAGGGGCAAGTGAGGGTTTATATGGCCAAACACCAGATGCTAGACCTGGGAACACCAGGCCTTTTCCAGTCACTATTGGGTCATCCTGTTGCTGTGGAGTCGATTCTGAACCATACAAGTAGAACTGCCCCACAGGGTTTCCAAGGAGCAGCTGGTGGATTCAAACCGCCAGTCTTTTGGTTAGCAGCCATATCACTTAACCACTGTGCCACCATGGCTCCTACTGGATGATAGGACTGGGGAAAAAGGAGCTGGCTGACCACAAGGGTCCTTAGAAGAAACTCAGGTGCCGGGTGGTAGGGAGAACTCACAACTGAGAGCATGCCCTGCCTGAGCTTGTTCCAGCAGGAAACCCAGGCCTTCCAACCCCTCCACTCTTGAAGCAATCTGCAGGTACTACTGTTTTGGAGTTGGGGGTCTCCATTCTCACTGTTTGACCCATAGGAACTGGGAGGAGGACAGTCTCTCTTCCCATCACCAAGACCACCATGAAGGGGGTAGGCACACAGATATGTGTTCAGTTATTTTTCTCTAGAAGCATTGTCACAAATGCTCATGGAATTACACCATAGTATCAGAATCACATAGGCCTTTGTGGGCTAGCCTGGGAAGCTTACCTTCAAGATGTTGAGACAAAATGACATTCCACATTTCAAAAATGTGGCTTTTGTGTGGACATCTACAACACCCTTCAAAAGTAAGATTGCCTAGACTCAAAGTGGGAAGTTCAGGGACAATATTCCTTAGGTCTGTAGTCAGAATCAAAACCTGATTTGATATCTGATTCACTCAATCCTCCGTTACCAAGTTCTTAGAGTTTGGAAAACATTCCCTGCAGGTAACTGTTACATTGTAGTAAGAGAAAGTGGGACAAGGTTTTACCACTGCCCTGAGTAAGTGAGGTCCAGATAACTTTTAACTATAGGCATTTGAATTTTTGTTCCGTGTCGAACCATCAAACCAAGTAGTTAAGGTGGTAAATTTATGGGTTGTGGTTTGCTGGCCGTAGGAATGTTTTTCCCCATAAAATACAGCATGCAAGGGTTATAAACACACAATACAGATTATCAGACTATAAAAAGGCATAACAATACAATATGATTCATTGCTGGCAGGGGCACAATATTTTGCTGGAAGATTAAAGACCATGTGACTTAAATAATTTTTATTGTAATGCTTTCAACAGATCTCCTAAGGGGGAGAACAAACGGATTCTGCTGGAGATATGACTGGTAAGTAGTACCCAACAAAATTCCCCTGGGGACTGTTCATCTTTGCCATCTACCTGAGAGGGTTCCACTCTGGTGAAGGTGTGGAGACCAGACCAGGCAGTGTCTGGGCTCAGTGATAATATACTAGTCTCCTAGGAGATGCTAGCATTTGGCTAAACATAGCACGTGTCTTCAGAATAATGGGGCTGCTGGTGAGTAATGGTTGTTCCTGCTCCTCCTTCCCATGTCTTGCATAGGCTGTCTTGGATTCGGTCCAGGAATGAATGCGTGGTGATCTGGTCCCAAAATAAATAACTTTTGTCTTTCTACAGCACCTTGGAGTTGCACAAGGAACAATACACAGCCCCGACAACCTGGGTCTTGCACATGATAGGGGGTGGACTGTACCCATCTACAGTGCAAATACGGATCGAGGGCTGAGCCATCAGTCTCTTCTCTGCCATCAGCCCTCTCTGCTGCTTCAGGCTGAGCTCCGGCGGGGGGCTTTTGTACTGTCCTCCCAAAGAAGGTGTGGAGGCAGAGCCCAGTGGAGAGTTGGGATTCCTTCCTCCTGGGCTTCCTGACAGAAGCGACTGGCAGAGGCGCCTTCATAAGTGATGCTCTGTGTCCCCTGCGTGGCACCCGCTCTGCTCCAGTCTCCCGGACTGGCGAAGCTGGTATGCAGGGCACAGCGCGGCTCTCAGATTTGTTGGCAGCCTCTTGCTCTTTGTTCTTCAGGATGTGGGAAGAGTGTAAATAGCAGCATCTGCAACGGCTCCTGCTGCTCTGACCGCCAGCCAAATCCTTCCTCCCTCTCCCTGCCGGCCATACACATGCTGCTCCCAAGCGTGGACGGGAGGGGCAGGCCAGGAGCCCAGGGGTGCCCCCTGCACTAGGGGCCGCAAGGCCCCCCGAGAAACACAAAGCCCACCAACGGCACCCTATGGGATGACATCCCCAAGTGCATTCGTGTCCCCCCCACCTCCACCGCCGTGCACAGCAAACTCATACTTCATTCCTTCCTAGCTGCAGCGACTTTGGCCGGGTTTATGCTTCGGGTTTTTAAAAAGAGGATTATCCTTATTCTTTGGCTGTCTCACCATAGGGAAATAAGTCCTGAGGAAGGACTGACTTGAGGAATTCTGCTGTTGATGACCACCAAGGGACTTCACATTTCGTCCAAACCTTCCTGTGTGGCCAGATTCAAAGTGTCAGTTTATCTTGGATATTATAATTCCCTTTCTCTGTTTCCTGTCTCTTTTAATTGACAAAAGAAAGGGCCGGTATGTCCAGGATGTCAAAAGAATCTGCATTTTTTCTGCATCTGAGTGGCAGATGTCACCAGACCACAGCTTATGCTGAAGTTAGAAGCCTAATGAAAATTAATGTCGCCTTGATTTTAGAAATGACTTGTCACAGCATCAGCCAGCTTGTTTATAGTATTACAGCTTCCACATTATCATTCCGGGTCTTGCTCCAAGATGACCTTAGCATAAAAATCTAAAATTCCCAACTATATTTGTCTTTTTTTTTTTAATATATATATTTCTAACACATGCCAACCCCAAGGATGTAAAATGCTTGGTCCTGAGGAGCAGCCTGTAATTGTATTTAAAAATGCACAGTAATAACTCTCCAGTGCGTTGGGGAATTCTGTGCATTGGCGAGTACATGTGCACAAAATGGTCTCCTGTCTGGCACTACTGAGAGGTTACAGCTACACGTGGGTCTAAAATGTTCTATGACAAAAGCAAACAGGGGGAATTTTGCAAGAAAATGAGTCTTCAGAGAATTTCAGTAAAGTGAACGCAGGGTGTTTTGTTGTCTTTTTTTTCTTTTTCTTCTTCTTTGTTAATCTATATAATTTACCACAGTTTTGCCATGCCAAGCAAATATGCATTTGAATTTGTGTGGCCTCGGAGGCACTAATGGTAAGTGGTCAACTGCTAGCCGAAAGGTGGGTTGTTCAAACCCACCCAAAGGGGCCTCAAAAGACAGGCCTGATGATCTGTTTCTAAACACTATGGAACAGTTCTACTCTGAACATGTAGGGTCGCCATGAATAGGAATGGACTCAACACCAACTAACAACAACATGCTTTGTAGAGGTGGAAATTATATTAAAATTATATTAAATTATAATTATATAATTATAATTACATTAAAAAAAAAACCCAAAGCCATGGCTGTCAAGGAGATTCTAACTCATAATGACTCTATAGGACAGAGTAGAACTGCCTCATAGGGTTTCCAAGTCTGTAATCATTATGGAACTAGACTGCCACATTTTTCTCCCATGGAGAGTGGGTTGTAACCACTGACCTTTTTGTTGGCAGCTAAGCGCTTAACCACTGTGCTGCCAGGGCTCCTAGAAGTTATATAGGAAGTAATTTTCTCACTAGTTAACAAACAAATAGGAAAATTCTGGAGGAAATGAAGGGGGCGGGGGGAAGAATCACAACAGAAACAAGACCGGGAAAACTTCTTGATACAGACAGCACAGAGCTTCCAGAAAGGGCCCTGGGGCAAAAGCATGGCTCGCAAAGGTACCAGGATTGGGACTTCAACATATCTTTTGGGGAGATGCAATTTAACCCAGGGCTGGAAGCTATTTCTTAAAAGGGAATTGTCTTGTAGCCAGAATTCACATCTATATAGGACATCCATACTGCATAATAACCAGTTGTGGGGCACAGGCCCTGTGGCATGCCACTGTGATGTGAAAACACAAGCACACACTTGGGATTGGCCAGCACAGCAGCTAAGATACCTTCAGTGTGGCTGCCCTGCTGCTTCCTCCTGTTCCACCGAGCATATAACGACATGATTTCAGAAACACTGCTTACGGATGAAATTATTCAGAGAGATTTACTGCTACTTAGACAGACATTTTCCAAAGCTGGTTTTATTGAATTTCATTGAGGAAGAAAGGGGAAGAAGAAGAGAACTTCATCAAATCAGTTTGTGTGGGGATTTAAATACAACTTGAGTGCATTTCCACTGGGAGGCAATGCTTTTACCTTCAAAATAATGACTGTTGCATGGTCATCCTAGGTGTTTTGTAAGTAACAGAGCCAACCTCAAACTCTGTCATCCAAATTTATGCCACCTGCCCTTTCCGCCATTTTCTGCCATTGGTCTGTGTAGAAACTCCCTTTGTGTGGTGATAATACTACCAGAGTAACTATCTGGAAAATGGCATGGGCCTATCCTTGATTATAATAGTGTTGGAAACCCAAAGCGTTATGAAGAAGTTATGCATGGTGACTGTTATTTATACAACATTAGACAGAATCTCTGTCATAATAGTAACAAAGTTGAAGGTGTTTCACATCAAAGTTATGGAACCAAATCAACACCAGTACCCACTGCCTACCTGAAGATGACAAATGAGCTATTTTCCCCACCCTCTTGTGAAGCCATGGCAGGACCAAAGTTCAGTCAGAAGACCTGCCACGGTGTCTGGGGTCTTAAACACTAGCAAGTGGGCATCTAAGATGCATCAATTGGTCTCAACCCACCTGGAGCAAATGAGAATGAAGAATACCAAAGACACAAGGTAAATACGAGCCCAAGAGATAGAAAGGGCCACATAAACGAGAGACTATATCAGCATAAGACTGGAAGAACTAGATGATGCCCGGCTACAACTGATGACTGCCCTGACAGGGAACACAACAGAGAATCCCTGATGGAGCAGGAGAACAGTGGGATGCAGACCTCAAATTCTTGTCAAAAGACCAGACTCAATGGCCTGACAGAGACTACAGGGACCCCGGAGATCATAGTCCCTGGACCTGTTAGTCCGAGACTGGAACTATTCCCAATCTTCAGACAGGAATTGGACTGGACTATAAGACAGAAAATGATATGGGTAAGGAGTGAGTTTCTTGGCTCAAGTAGACACCATGAGACTATGTGGGCAGCTCCTGTCTGGAGGCAAGATGAGGAGGCAAAGGGGGACAGGAGTTGGTTGAATGGACTTGGGAAATACAGAATGGAGAGGAGGAGTGTGCTGTCTCACTAAGGGGAGAACAGCTAGGAGTACATAGCAGGCTGTATATAAGTTTTTGTATGAGAGACTGGCTTGATTTGTAAACTTTCACTTAAAGCACAATAAAAGAAAAAAAGAAGACCTGCAACGGGGCATTTGGGCCAAGAAACACCATCAGGGTGCCCTGTGCTTTCTCTGTTCATAGTTGGTATATGGGGTCAATACAACTGTATTTCTAAAGTTTTTCTTTAATTATGTTTCACTGAATTTAAAATAAACAGATGGATATTGCCATATACTGTTGGAGAGTAAGGTTTAACATTAGACATATAGATTAGTTATCCAGACTGGACTGATTTTATGAAAGAAACGACAACCCTTGGTTATGTGTAGACCATACAGAACTCACCATAAAGCATTTCATTTGTCTATGCAGTCCTTTGTAGCTCTGGTGGCATAGTGGTTAAGTGCTCAACTGCTAACTGAAAGGTCAGTGGTTTGAACCCACCAGCAGTTCATCAGGAGAAAAGACTTGATGATCTGCTCCCATAAAGATTACAGCATTAGAAATCCTATGGGGCAGCTCAACACTGTCCTATAAGGGTCACTATGAGTCAGAATCGACTCAACAGCAATGAATTTATGCAGTCCTTTGTTTCTAGTCCAGCTCGTATACCCCATAAATCCCCATGTCAAGGTCTCCTCCTTCCTCTTCTTTGCTCAGCCTCTTTTTTGTGTCACTCATTGGGCACTTGGCACATGCCACACGTATAGTTGTTTTACCCCAGTTTGGCACACTGCTAACGCTTATGCTCTGTATTTAACTGGCAGTAAAGACTGGCTACTTACCAGAGTAGACCTTGAAGTCATAGCTTCTGTATGTCAAATGCACCCAGTGCTTAGAAAACCTAAGAACCATTTAGACAGCAGGACTCATCCTCCTTGAAAGGTAGTTCAATGTCCACCTCTTATTATCTAAGCACATACTTAGGGTATTTCCTTCCACTTCAAATACCTTATTAAACTCTTCCCAAGCCAAAGAGAAATTTTATTGAACTAAATTTCTCCATCCTATTATACTTGAAGGAATTATATTATGTCCATTACCCTACATATTCTAAACACTACAACTAGATTAAGAAAGTCCATCCTAGATCTGGAAACTCTGGTGGTGCTGTGGTTAAGAACTATGGCTGCTAACCAAAAGGTTGGCAGTTGGAATCCACCAGGTGCTCCTTGGAAACTGTATGGGGCAGTTCTGCTTTGTCCTATAGGGTCACTATGAGTCAGAATAGACTCGACAGCAACAGGGTTTTATCCTAGATCTGTGTGCCTGGGCTGCATTTTATTTCCCACTCTCTGATTATGGTTTGAGTTGAATTTGGGGGGCTGATGCTTTGAAACAGCATGGAAGTGAGGTCCACTGTAGTCTAGAACCCACAGGAAATGGCTATTGTACAGACACGGTAAGGACATTGGGCTGCACCACTCCATGTTCCTCTGTGAGGACCCTGAAAGGATTTGGGGCTTGGGGACCCTCTTTCTAATGCTAGTGTCAAAAGAGCAGTGCTTCTTTGGCACAATTGTTTTGCTTCTATTTGAAGTATTGAGCTACGTAATGGCCCAAATTCCCTTCTTTGCACTGGCTGCTAGACAATTTGAAGATAAATTTGTCTTTTCTCCTTCATCAACTTAGTATATTATGCAGTTCGTATCTCTAAAAAAAAACTACCTTAGATTTTTCTCAGAACCTGGTGGGATTTAAACAAAGAAACAAACAAGCAAATGACCCGTAATTTATTATTTATGCACAAATGCTGTTTGGCTGGAACTCTTACTTCATCACCTACTGAGCTCCACACTATTGTTTTTCAGAGTATTCACACAGAAAGGAGAATGCTGCTCAACATCCAGCTGGCCAACTTGAGGTAGAAGTCACTGCACATTGGGAGAAAGCAAGAGCTCACAGATGCTAAGACGTCTCAGTTTGAGTGATTGAAGTATATGTACTATCACTGAGAAGAAAATATGGGAGAGTGCAAATTTTTCTGACCAGCTTACCATGTGCTGGGATCCATATGAATCTCTTTTCTCACAATCCCTAAGGCATAGGTATTATTATACCAAACTTATTGGACAAGAAAATCAAGGCTCAGAGAAGTTGAGTGATTTTCCCGGGTTTGAATTCAGTCCTAGTCTGACTTTCCTAAAACCCATACTTTCTTCTTGCAAGAGTCACAGTCCACCTTCTAGGCACACAGGTGGGTTGTTCTCCTGCACATCCTTGTCATCTCTAATGGGACTCTGGCAGAGATGTTCCTTCCCTGGGCCATCCCCATTCTAAGGGCCTTCCCAAGGAAGATGCTCCAGCTCCGTGTCCATGAAGACCCCAGGTACTGCAGACTTCCACCCACAAGTCTGCACCTGAAGGAGGTGAAGCTGGAGAGCACTGCTAAACCAGACCAGCCAGCGTCACTTTTCCTGGTGAGTCAGCTGGGTGAGGAGACCAATGCCATGGGCAAGCCAAGCACTCGTGGGATGGCCTGTCTGGCTTCAGGAGCAGTGTAACTGGGCCTTTCACCAGCTGCTCCCTCAGCTGATGGGGGCAATTGGCACTCTCCCCCAACTGCTAGGCAGGCACACCTTGGGGACTGTTCCTGGGCTAGTGCCTGAGGTGCTGCCCTCAGGCCAAAATCCTTTAGGCAGGTAAGAGCCGGGCTTCAGAGAGCTCTCCTCCAGCAGACGCCTTTCATGATTAAATCTGGGAGCTTGTCCATCTGGCTCTGCAGGCCAGCTAATTCCAAATGGAACCAGTTAATCCTCCTGGAACTGGTTGCAGAAAACCAGGCCATGAGGAAGAGCTGGGGGGTAGGGGTAGAGCAGGAAATTGCGTCATGCCTTTGGAGCAGCAGGTGGCTGCTTCAGCTGGCCATTTCTCATCATTCAGTGCTGCCAAACACTTGTACCACTCCACTAGGACATTTTCCTCATGCTGCCAGCAAGCCTGATTCAGTCTTGTGAATATCACAATGACCACCTCTTAGACTAGTTAGCCTGGGGTCAGTCAGGAATCCTACCAAAGCCTCGAGTATGGAAACGGACATTCCCAGGCCCACAGTAGGCCATCAGTGGAATGAGCAACCTTGGAGTTTTCTGGGATAATAAAGCTGACATTTATTGAACAGTTGTTACATGCCAGGCATTCTTTAAGCATCTTATATGTATTCATGCATTTCATCCTAGCAACAACACTATGGCACAGACACAATTATTTTTCATCCTCTATGCAGCTGGTGGTGTAGTGGTTAAGTGAAACAGCTGCTAACCAAAAGGTTGGCAGTTCAAATCCACCAGGCACTCCTTGGACACCCTATGGGGCAGTTCTACTCTGTCCTATAGGGTTGCTATGAGTTGGAATCCACTCGATGGCAACAGACAGTAAAACAGGAGTCCCTGGGTAGTGCAAATAGTTAATGAGCTCAACTACTACCCTAAAAGTTGAAGGTTCAAGTCCCCCCAGAAGCAACTCAGAAAAAGGTCTGGGGGTCTACTTCCGAAAAATCAGCCATTGAAAACTCTCTAAAGCACAGTTCTACTCTGATACACATGGGGTTGCCATAAGTTAGGATCGACTTGATGGCAGTTGGTAACTGGTTATTAAAACAAACCAGAAGGGGAAAGCTATATAACTGAAGATTTTTAGATTGGGAAGGAGGCGACAGTAGGAACAGTCATGTGAAATTGGTATTATTTCCCCCACTTTATAGATGAGAAACCGAGGGATGTGTCACATCCTTGGGAAACCAGTTTCTCAGTAGTCAGACCCTATACCTGCTCTTGTAGAAACAAGATCAGCCAGTCGGTGAGAAGGTAGGTGATGGGGTCAGAGATGAGAAGGTTGGTGTCAGCGTTGGGAAGGGGTGTCAGTACACTCACCTTCAAGATATTGGCTGAGGGTTCACTAGGTGCCAGGATATAAAATGCTAAATGGAGGAGCATATGGTCTGCTGCAGGAGACAAGGAATCACATAGCTAGTTCTCGTGCACTGCTAATACCTCCACGCTCTGCGGGATCAGGACAGAGAATTCTAGAGAGAAATCCAGTCCTCCTCAGCTTGGAGTGTGACTCTTGGGATGCTCACAAAGTCAGGAGCTCTGGCTTGGTGGCTCTCAGCTAAGGGTGGGCACAGCCTTCCAGTACCCCCGCTCCGTTGTCTTTGCCAGTGCAACAGCTGCGTCTAGAGCCTCACTGGTTGGAATGGAAGAAACTCTATGTTGATTCTGAAACACGCATGAAAGAGATGAAAGAGATGAGACTTACCAAGTACAAAATGGCAACTAAGAGATGAAAACACAGCAATATATGTGTAATTAAAGATGCTTTTTAAGGATCATATTCCAAGCCCAAATATAAAACATTTTAAAAACAATTTCTCAGTTTGGATTGCTACCCCTCCAAAATGCTTCCAGGAGGGGGGGTTTGGCAGCACATTAGTCTAGTTTCCATCACCAAAAGCTAAAAGACACATGAAAAGGTAAATAAAAAAGCTAAATAGCTAGAAATAGCATGGAAAACCGCAACCACTGAGTTGTAAATCAATAATACAATTTGTTAGTCGTGGAAACATGTAACTATGTGACTTCTATAATGTATCACTTCATTCATTTAAGAAATATTTCCTGGCATGAGTACCAATATTGTTTTTTTTTTTTTTTTAATTAGGGGAAAATGCCAATGCTCTACTCTAGTTCCAAGTCTTAGGGGGGAAAAAACACATTTTAAATTCCAGTTTTGTGGAAATTATTAGATTTTTTTCTACAAGTGTACGACAATGAATTAATTCATTTTACTTAATTTTCTTGCCATCTTAAATACACCTAACTGTCATAGAAATAAATTTCAGGTCAAAGTCAACTAAAGAAAAAGAACATGTGAAGAAAATTTACTATTATTACAACTTTAAATTAGGTGAATTTTGTATCCTTCTGTATAAGATCCAATGTCCTTAATACTAGGATCTTCACTGCGTGATATCTGTCCTTCACGCTAGGGCGTTCATCCCATGGAAACTGATGTCCTTCATGCTAGGACATTCATCCCATGAAATCTGATGTCCTTCATGCTAGGACATTGATCTCATGGAATCTGATGTCCTTCATGCTAGGACATTGATCTCATGGGATCTGATATCCTTTCAGAATGGAAACTTTATTCCATGGAATCCAAGGCCCTTCAGACTAGGATCTTAATCCCATGGGATCCAATGATGTTTAGGCTATGACCCTCATCTAATGGGACCCATTGTCCTTCAGACTAGGACATTCATTTCATGGAATCCAATGTGCTTCAGACTAGGACCTTCATCCCACAGAATCAACTATTCTTCAATGAGGACTTTCATTCCATAGAACACACTGTCCTTCAGACTAGAAACTTCATCCCATGGAATCCAGTGTCCTTTAGGATAGGACTTTCATGCCACGAAATTCAGTGTCCTTCAGATTAGGACTTTCATTCCGTCATCATCTTTAGTCAGTCTCTTTGGGCGCCGCTCTAGTCTGCCATTCTCATCACTTCCTATTCCCATGCACACCTTTCTTGTTCATGCCAACTCTTCTCTCTGGAATCAAATTTCCCTCTTAAGTTCCAACTAATTCCTGTCCGTTCCTGGGTATCTTCAATGTCCAATTTTATCATCCATTGCTTGTTCTGTATTTTATATGGAATCTTGAGTCTGAAACATGCATGAAAGAGATGAGACTTACAAAATGTCAACTAAGAAACAAAAACACAGCAACATATGCTGCCCTCCTCCTCTGAAGTCTCATAGCATTTTGCTGCTATAGCTCTTCTTACCTGGAATTACAATTTCTTTGCTCTTCTGTCTTTTATTAGAGTATAAACTTCTTAAAGGCAGTAACCCCATCATCTTTTTAATACTACTGTCCCAAGAGCAAAGCACACACCGGTGCTCAATAAATGTTTGCTGAATAACTGTTGAGTGTCCAGTTATAGCTCAGACTACAGCCAAAACATTCCTGCAGAACTCCAGTCACACCAAACCGTGTTCCATTCTGACACTTCCCTCATGCTTTACAATGCTCTTGCTGCTTCCTTCACCTGAAACCCTTCTCTGTGCAAAATTCCACCTTTTTCTTCAAAGCCCAGTTAAAATGCTATGTTCTTCCTGAGAGATTTCTTCATCCTCAACCCGTACCCTAAAGAAGTGATTTCTTTCATCATTGAGATTCCATAATCCTATAGAGTTTTGTGTGGTTGGTTTTTGTTTTTTAACTCTCAAGGCTCATATTTTGATCTGTCTATTGGGTGTATTACTTGCCTGCTTTTTAAAGACAGTTTTATCACTGACCTACCAGAAATCACACCCTGGTTTTAATAAGTACCCCACCCCAGATAGTCTTCAAAAATTTTTATTTCTCCTTCCCATTTCAAAATGGTACCAGAAGTTCCCCTACAAACCATACAAAATGTTTGTTCTTAGCAAGCTCCAGGCCTTTAAATATATAAATTATCATCTCATTGAAATCAATGTTAACCAAACGTCATTTCTAGTCTTTCCTGATGAACAGGAAGCCAAAGACCTTTAAGAAAAAAAGTCCAGTAAATTGAGACCCTTCTCTGGAAAGTTCTGAAAGGCAACCATTTAGATTTTTTTTTTTCCCTTACTGAGAAAGATCATACAGAATCAACCCACTAAAAAAGAATTGTCATAAAATCTCACACCATTGACTTGTAAATGGAATTGAATCTGTAGAGTCTACATAATGATACTATCAAAAAGGAAAGAACTATCACATTCATATAACAGATGAGATATGAAATGACTACCGTGGCAGATGAACACCCCAGAGGTATTTTGCTTTATTCTACTCACTGCGTTTATATCTCCAGTTTCTCTAATTTTAGTTATTTTTTTTTTCTCAAGTCTCAAGACAAGAGCCAAAAGACTTTTTCTTCCTCCTAACAAATAACCTCATCCAGAAGTCAATAATATAAATACTTACGTTTCTGGGGTCAGTGCTGGGGCTTTATTAAAACTGATTTTTCAAAATGTATTTCCATTGTTACTGCAGCTACAGAGAAACCCTCCAATCAAACACGTCCCTCCTCAGAATCAAACCCTGTGTGGTGTGGGTTTTAAAGAAAAAGAAAAAAAAAAAAAAAAACAGATGTGAGGATAGAACCAAGAGGCTGTAAGCTTCCCAGAATCAATCCTGCAGTTTAGGGAATCATCCTGGGGCAGAGAGGCAGAGGAAAATTACCCCCTGCTTCCTTCCAGAGGATGCCTCCAAACCACCACACATGCCTCCACAGCTCTCGCCTCCACTAAAACTCTGCTTGGCCTGATGATTAGTGACTACTTAATGTAATAAGAAGATGCCCTTCGCTGGAAGGCTTACACTCCTGCTGCAGCCAAAATAGCACGTCACACAAATGGAAAGTCAGGGGAAACATAGAGACCATGCTTTGCATTCAGTTGCCAAAAGAATCTATTCAGAATGGAGAGGGTGCCAGGTGACTATCCAACCCTTCTGTCCTGGGCTTGTGGGAGTCACAGCCTGTCTTGTCAGTGCTGGAGCTGGGCTTTCTTCAGAAATACACTTGCCCGGCTGTGGTCCCAAGTTCTGAGCCAGGTGGCTTTGGTCTGTGTCAAACCTGAAACTCCAGGAATACAGCAGATACTCCCAGAGGCTCCCTCTTACCCCTCCTCATAAATTATTGGTGCTCCTGCGATTTACAAGCTGGAGGGTCCTGGTTAAATGGTGTGCTTTGGACTTATTAATATGACTGGCCTCGGGGAATGGCTGAGCTGGTTTCATTCCGATGAAGTGTGGTTAGCACTCTAATTGTAGGGAACACGAATCTACATGAGCTAATGAAGATCTATAGAGGAAACTGGCTTGGCGCCTTTGAAGCCAGTGCCAATGCGCCTTAAATTTTTGCTTCACCCACTGACAGATGAAGAAATGAAATGAAAGGTGCAAGAGTGGTACAAGTATGCAGTTAAAAAAAAAAAAAAACCTGAGAAACGCAGGCTGGAAATGACTCACCATCCATGTTAAATAGTGTAGGACCAGAGAAGAAAATGAATGGAAACTGCATAAACAGGGGCAAGGAAGCCTTCAGCCACAACATTAACAAAATAAAGGAAGGAACACACAGAAAACAAAAAATGCCCCACAGGATAAAAACACACTGGCAATGAAATCGGGCACTCCTGCCCACTTGCTCACCCCTGTCCATCCTATTCAACCTTTTATTTAGCTCAGATGGTACCTTACCCCTCAATTATTTTTACACATTGTGCCTTTCCTTATTTGTTAGGGCTTTAGGGTATTTGTTTTTCTTTTATTAATTTCCAAGAAGGTTGCAGGAAAAAAAGGCATTTATGTATGTACCTTTAACAGAGCTTGCAAAATGATCATATTCTTTATTAACTTTTCTTTTTGAGTATAAAAGCAACATATGCTTATTGTGCAAAGTCTGGAAAATACAGAAAAATATAAAGGAAACAGTAAGAATGATCCGCAATTCCTTCTCCCAGAAATAACCAGAGTTATATTCTAGAAAATGTATTTCGATGTTCATTACAGCTGATCCGGAAGAAAAACAGGGGTAAATACGAGTCTACTTTTTATTTCATAAAGTTGGGATCATACTGTAAATAGGATTGTATATTATGTTTTTATTTAGTGTCCGATTGTAAGTATTTTCATGTGACACTAAGTGTTCTTTGAAAGCAAGATTTTTAACAGCTATGGAATAGTTTTTAATGAATGTACCATAATTTCTTTTCTTGTTTTGCTGTTCTTGGATATTTAGGTTGTTTTGTAGTTTCATCTCATAAATCATACTACAAAGACTACCCCTATACATAAATCTTTGAACACGTCTCTGGTATTTCTTCAGGATAAATTCCTAGGATTGAAATGATTGCGTCAAAGAGAAAGAACATTCTTAAGGCAGGGTCTCCAAACTGCAAATTTACCCTCCCTGCCATAAAAGTGTCCATCTCATCCTTAAAAATTTTAAACAGATATGCCTACCGTGTAGGTGCCAAACACTTTTTTATTGTTTGTTGAATTTGATGCAAGTGGGGTTGAACACTTTTATTATACATTGTGTTCCAGCTGAATTTGTTTTGCAATTGTATTCCCTTTTTTTTAAGGGGTGTTAATATTTTTTTGTTGCAGATTTGGAAGTGTTCTTTACGGTATTAAGGTTAATTAACATATACTTTACTGCCTTCTAGGTTGCATTTTTTCTAGTTTCTAAATTGTCATAATTTTGTGTATGATATTTGTTAGTATTTGAAATATGATCGATGTTGTAAATTCTTATAGAGTCAAATCTAACACTCGATTCCTTTTCTATTTCTTCCACTTCATCTATACTTTCGAAGTCTTTCAGTATCTCAAGATCATTTATGTTGTTGTTCTTAGGTGCTATCCAGTCAGTTTTGACTCTTCGTGGCCCTATGTACAACAGAATTACACACTGCCCCATCCTGTGCCATCCTCACTACCTTCGTTATGCTTGAACCCATTGTTGTAGCCACTATGTCACTCCGTCTTGTTGAGGGTCTTCCACTGTTTCACTGACCCTTTGTTTTACAAAGCATATTGTCCTTCTCCAGGGACTGATCCTTCCTGACAACATGTCCAAAGTATGTAAGATGCAGTCTCACCATCCTTGCTTCTAAGGAGCATTCTGGTTGTACTTCTTCCAAGACAGATTTATTTGTCCATTTGACAGTCCATGGTAATATTCAATGTTCTTTACCAACACTACAATTCAAAGGCGTCAATCCTTCTTTGGTCTTCCTTATTCATTTCACATGCATATGATGCGATTGAAAATACCATGGCTTGGCTCAGGCGCACCTTAGTCTTCAGGGTTACATCTTTGCTTTTCAATACTTTAAAGAGGCCTTTTCAGCAGATTTGCCCGACATAATATGTCCTATGATTTCTTGACTGCTGCTTCCGTGAGTGTTGATGGTGGATCCAAGTAAAATGAAATATTTAACGACTTCAACCTTTTCTCTGTTTATTGTGATGTTGCTTATTGGCTCAGTTGTGAGGACTTTTGTTTTCCTTATGATGAGCTGCAATCCATACTGAAGACTATAATCTTTGATCTTCGTCAGTAAGAGCTTCAAGTCCTCTTTGTTTTCTGCAAGCAAGGTTGTGTCATCTGCATAACACAGGTTGTTAATAAGCCATACTCCAATCCTACAGTCCAGCTTCTTGGATTATTTTCTCAGCATATAAATTGAGTAAGTATGGTGAAAAGATGCAACCCTGATGCATACCTTTCTTGACTTTAAACCACACAGGATCCCCTTGTTCTGTTTGAACAACTGCCTGTTGGTGTTCTGGAATTCCCATTCTTCGCAAGGTTATCCATAACTTCTTATGATCCACACAGTTGAATTCCTTTGCATAGTCAATAAAACACAGATAAACACCTTTCTGGTATTCTCTGCTTTCGGCCAAGATCCATCTGATATCAGCAAGGATATCCCTCGCTCGACGTCCTCTTCTGAATCTGGCTTGAACTTATGGTAGTTCTCTGTCGATGTATTGCTACATCCACTTTTGAAAGATGTTCAGCAAAATTTTACTTGTGTATTTTTTTTTATAATATTAATGATATTGTTCAGTAATTTCTGCATCCTGTTGGATCACCTTCTTTGGAATAGGAACAAACATGGGTCTCTTTCAGTCTATTGTATTCCAAATTTCTTGGCATAGGCAAGTGAGCACCTCCAGGGCTGCATCAGTTTGTTGAAATATCTCAACTGGTATTCCATCAATTTCTGGAGCCTTGTGTTTTGCCATTCACTTCAGTGCAGCTTGGACTTCTTCCTTCAGTACTGTCAGTTCTT
Organism: Loxodonta africana; assembly: GCF_030014295.1. Lineage (NCBI taxonomy): Eukaryota > Metazoa > Chordata > Mammalia > Proboscidea > Elephantidae > Loxodonta > Loxodonta africana. The sequence goes on from NC_087352.1 coordinate 32,992,050, forward strand.
AATTGTATGCCATCTGCTGAAATAGTTGAATGTTGACCAGTTCTTTTTGGTATAGTGACTCTGTGTATTCCTTCCATCTTCTTTTGATATTCCCTGCATCATTCAGTATTTTCCCCATACCAAAAAACCAAAACCAAACCAGTGCTGTTGAGTCAGTTCCAACTCATAGCAACCCTATAGGACAGGGTAGAACTGCCCCATAGAGTTTCCAAGGAGTGCCTGGCAGATTCAAACTGCCAACCCTTTGGTTAGCAGCCATAGCACTTAACCACTACACCACGAGGGTTTCCATTTTTTTTCCCCATAGAATCCATCAATATTGCAACTCAAGACTTAAATTTTTCTTCAGTTCTTTCAGCTTGAGAAATTCTGAGCATTTTCTTCCCTTTTGGTCTTCTAACTCCAGGTCTTTGCAAATTTTAAGGTAATACTTTGTCTTCTCAAGCCACCCTTTGAAATCTTCCGTTCAGTTTTTTACTCATCATTTCTTTCATTCACTTTAGCTGCTCCGTGTTCAATTGCAAGTTTCAGAGTCTCTTCTGACATCCGTTTTGGTTCTTTCTTTCTTTCCTGTCTTTTTAGTGACCTTTTTTTTTCTTCATGTATGATGTTCTTGGGGTCATTCCACAACTCATCTAGGCTTCAGTCATTAGTGTTCATGTGTCAAATCTATTCTTGAGATAGTCTCTAAATTTAGGTGGGATATACTCAAGGTCATACTTTGGCTCTCGTGGACTTGCTCTAATTTTCTTCAGCTTCAATTTGTACTTGCATATGAACAATTGATACTCTGGTCCACATTTGGACCCTGGCCTTGTTCTGACTGATGATATCGAGCTTCTCCATCATCTCTTTCCACAAATGTAGGTCAATTTGATTCCTGTTTATGCCATCTAGCCAAGTCCACATGTATAGTCATTGTTTTTGTTGTTGAAAAAAGGTATTTGCAACAAAGAGTCATTGGTCTTGCAAAATTCTATCATATGATTTCTGGAGTCTTTTCTATCACCAAGGCCGTATTTTCCAACTACCAATCCTTCTTCTTTGTTTCCAACTTTCTTATTTCAATCACCAGTAATTATCAATGCACCTCGATTGCGTGTTTGATCAATTTTAGACTGCAAAAGTTGGTTAAAATCTTCACTTTCCTCATCTTTGACTTTAATGGTTGGTGCATAACCTTGAATAATGGTCTTATTAGCTGGTCTTCCTTGTAGGCATGTGGGTATTAACCTATCAATGACAGCCTTGTACTTCAGCATAGATCTTGAAATGTTCTTTTCGATGATGAATGTGATGCCATTCTTCTTCAAGTGTCACTCCCAGCATAGCAGACCATACGATTGTCTGATTTAAAACGGCCAGTACCAGGCCATTTCAGCTCACTAATGCCTAGGAACTTGATCTGTATATGGTCCACTTCATTTCTGACAGCTTCCAATCTTCCTAGATTCATACTTCATACATTCCATCTTCCAAATTATTAGTGGATGTTTGCAGCTATTTCTTCTCATTTTGAGTCGTGCCACCTCAACAAATGTAGGTCTCAATAGCTTTACTCCATCCTTATCATTAAGGTGGCCTCTACTTTGAGGAGACAGCTCTTCTCCAGTTGTATTTTGAGTGCTTTCCAATCTGAGGGGCTCATCTTCCAGCACTGTATTAGAGAAAGTTCTGCTGTTATTCATAAGATTTTTCACTGGTCAATTTTTTCAGAAGTAGACTGCCAGGTCCTTCTTCCTGGCCTGTCTTAGTCTGGAAGCTCTGCTAAAACCTGTCCACCATGGGTGGCCCTGCCGATATTTGACATACTGGTGTCATGGCTTCCAACATCAAAGCAACACGAAAGGCACCACAGTATGACAAACTGACAGACATGTGGGGAAGATAATATACAGCATATCAGTAATTCTTCTTGTTTTATGACATCTACTTTTTATATTTAACTCATTAATCTACTGAAAACACATTTCAGTGTACAGAGCAACGTGCAACTCTAACTTGATTTTTTTCCCCAAGTAGCCAACTAGCTACAATTGGGTGAGCAATCCAGTATTTCCACGGCAGTTTTCAACATTTTCTTTACCACATTTAAAATTCTTATATATCCTAGGGTCTTTTGGGGGGGCAATACTGCCTACTCTACAAATCTATTTGCATATTTTTGTATTATTAACACACTCTTTTAGTGACTTCAGCTTTATAATATATTTCAATACCTGATAGGTCCATTTTCTATTATAGTTTATTTTTTACATTTTTTAAATCTTTTGCACAAAATGCTGCAGCCACTTTGGAAAACAACTTTTTGTTTTTTTTACAATGTTAAACATTAATTTAGCATTTAATTAAATTTAACATTAATTAATTAATCTAACTCAAGATTTCCACTACTAGGTTTCTACCTATCTTAGTTATCTAGTGCTGCTATAACAGAAATACCAAAAGTGAGTGGCTTTAACAAACAGAAGTTTATTTTCTCACAGTTTAGGAGGCTAGATCCAAATTCAGAGTACCAGCTGGAGGGGAAGCCTTTCTCTCTCTGTAGGCTCTGGAGGAAGGTTGTTGTTTCTTCAGCTTCTGCTTCCTGGTTCCTTGGAGATCTCTATATATCTTGGCATCTCTCTTACACCATCTCTGCTTACTGGCTTGCTCGTTTAATATCTTTATAACTCAAAAGAGATTGACTCAAGATACACCCTGTGCTAATCTTGTCTCATTAGCATAACAAACACAACCTATTCCCAAATGAGATTATAACCACAGACGTAGAGGTTAGAATTTACAACACATAGTTTGGGGGGACACAGTTCAATCCACAACACTACCCAAGAGAAATGAAAGCCCACGTCCACACGAAGAGTTGCATGTGAATGTTTATAGCAGCACTTTTCATAATAGCCAAAACATGGAAATAGTCCAATGACCGTACCACTTTAATGGATAAACAAGATGTGGTTTAGTCATTTAAGGGAATATTACTCAGCAATAAAAAGGAACAAAGTACTGACACATTCTACAACATAAACTTTAAAAATATTATGCTAAGTAAAAGAAGCCAGACAGAGGACCCCATATGATATAATTCCATTCATAGGAAATGTCGTAATAAGCAAATCCATAAAGACAGAAAGTAAATTAGTGGTTGCCAGGAACTAGGGTGGTAATAGAGAGTGATTTTAAATGGGCTGGACGTTTCTTTTTGGGGTGATGGAAACACTCTAAAGCTAGGTTGTGGTAATGGTTCCACAACTTCCCAAAAATTTATCAAAAATCACTGAATTGTACACTTAAAAGGAGAAAATTTTATAATACGTAAATTATACCTTAATAAAGCTGTCACAAACCATTTTCACAATTTATTCTTTCAGATTGTTAGATTGTGTGTTGAATCTTCCAAAAAATTCCATCAGTATTACCCTAAAATTTAACTGAGGAAAACTCTCATATTTACACTGATAATTTGGTATCTAGAAACATAATATGCATTTTCATTTCTTAAACTGTCTTTATGTTAAGTAGAGTCAGGTATTTCATTTACCTCACTAAATCTTTTCTTAAGGTAAGAACTACAAAATATTATAAATTTTTTCTTGCCATAGATAGTTCAAACTCAGTATTAACAGCATATAGCAAAGTATTTTTATATTTATTTAACCTTATATTGCTTTTCTCTTTGATTTTAAGATATCTACCTATATTTTCTCTTCAGCAAATGTCTCTTCACGTCTTTTCCCCATTTTATAATGGAATTAAAAAAAATTTTTTTCAGCTTAATTTTGAGAGTTCTTTAGGTTTTTGTTGTAAGTCCTTTTTCTCACATATTGGTCTGTAGTTTTCTTTTTTTATATTGTCTTTGGTTTGATATCAGGAAAATACTGGCATCGTAAAATGAATTTTGGAAGTGTTCTCTTCTACTTTCTGGAAAAATTGTATAGAATTGGAGCTAATGCTTCTTTAAATATTTGGTAGAATTCTTCAAAGGAACTATCTGGGTGTGGAGATTTCTGGGAGGTTTTCAAGTACAAATTCAATTTCCTTAATAGATGTAAGACTACTCAAATTATTTTATATTGGTTGAGTTGTGGTAGTTTGCACAATTTGAGAAGTTACTCCATTTTATCTGTGTCATCAAACTTGTGTATAGCTATTCATAGTATTCATTTTCTTATTATCTTTTTAATGCCTGAATAGTTGATACCTAAAATTGGTAATTTATATCTTCTCTCTTTTTTCTTCGCCAGCCTTGCTAGAAATTTGTCAATTTTACGATCTTTTCAGAGAAGCAATTATTGGTTTCATGAATTTTTCCCTATTTTTTTGTTTGTTTTCAATTTCATTGACTTCTATTTTTTTTCCTTATGCTTCTCTTGTTGTTTTTTTTCCCCCTAGTCACTTGAGGCTGGATCTTAGATTATTGGTTTGAGACTTTCCTCTTTTCTAATGTATGTATTTTTTGCTATAAATTTCCCTCTAAGTACTGCATTAGCTGTAACCCATAAATTCTGCTATGTTGCATTTTCATTTTCATTCCCAACCCACCCATTGCCATTGAGTCTATCCCAACTCATAGCAAACCTATAGGACAGAGTGAGAACTTCCCTGTAGGGTTTCCAAGGAGCACCTGATGAATTTGAACTGCCAACCCTTTAGTTAGCAGCTGAACTATTAACCACCATTTTCATTCAGCCCAATTTTTTTTTTTTTTTTTTTTAGTTTCCCTTGGGGCTTCCTTTTTCACTGTGGATTATTTAGAAGAGTTAAACTTTGTTGCTTAATGGTACTGAGTTCTCCTACACACTTGCTGATTTTTTGTCTAGTCGTGCTATCAACTATTGAGAGAACAGTGTTAAAGACTCCAACTACAATTCCGGATTTGTCTATTTCTTCTATCCATTCTATCAGTCTTTAATTCATGTATTTTGGTATAGTCCTGAGGTTCTTGAGGTTCTGTTCATGAAGATATAACTATTTCTAACAAAAAAGTATTGTTCAGGAATAAATGAAAAATCAAGACATTCTCAAATGAAGGAAAGCTAACAGACTTTGTTTCCAAAAGACTTAGCCTAAAAGAATGGCTAAAGGAAGTTCTCTAAAACAAGGAAATAATAAATGAAGGAATCTTGTAACATCAAGAAGAAAAAAATAATAGAAAGATTATAAATATGGGTAACATTTTTCACAGAGTCCCAGAAGGAAAGGAGAATGAAGGCAGGGTTAAAAAAAAAAAAAAAAAAATTGAAGACATAATGGCTGAAAATTTCCCAAATTTGGCTAAAACAAACAACTACAAATTCAAGAAGCTAAATAAACACCAAACAAGATAAAGCCAAAGAAACTCATGCCAAAGGTACATTATAGTCAAACTTCTAAAAATTAAAGACAAGGAAAAAATCTTGAAGGAAGCAAAGGAGAAATGACGCCTTAGGTGTAGGGGAAAAAACAATTCAACAGCAGAATGGACTTCTCTTCAGAAACCATGGAGGCCAAAATGAAGTGCCACAGGTGTTTTCATGCACTAAAAGAAAATAACTGCCAACCCATGTGGTATGAAGAATAATGACCCTGGAGATGCCCACATCCTAATCCTCAAATCCATGAATAGGATAGGTTACATAACAATGGAAAATTAAGATTGCTAATCATCTGATTTTAAAAATAAGATTATGGTGGATTACCTGGGTGGGCCCAATGTAATCAGAGGGATTCTTAAAGTGGAACAGGAAATTGGAAGAGAGAACCAGAGAATTTGCAGCATGAGGAAGGTTCAGCCTGATGCTGCAGTTCAGTCATAGATTGACCCTTTTACCTTATAATGTCCCTCACTGTCACTTGTAATTTTTTTTGCTCTGATGTTTACTTTATCTGATATTAATATGGCCACTCCATATTACGTGGCTTATCTTTTCACATTCTTTTACTACCTGTGTTGTTCTATTTGAAGTGAGTTTTTTACAGGCTGCATACAGCTTTCATTCACTCTGACAATCTGTCTTTTCATTGACATATTTAAGTCATTTACATTAAGGTAATGGTTGCTTTGTTAGAACTTAAGTCTGCCATTTTAATTTTTGTTTCCTCTGTTTTTCATTTCTTTGTTTCCTTTTTCTTGCCTTCCTACCTGCTATCTATTTTTTCCCTGTTGTTCAGATTGGTTAATTTCTATTGTTCTCTCTTTAAGTTCCCTTCATTCAACTGTTGAACCCATTAACTGAGTTTTTATTTCAATTACTGAATTTTCGGTTCTATAATTTCTATTTGGCTCTTCTTTATATCTTCTATTTCTTTGTAGAAACTTTCTATTTCTCTGTAAGACCTTCTAATTTTTTATTTAAGTGTGTTACCACAGAGTGGGAAAGGAAAGGTAGGCTCCCCACTGGTACAAACTGACACCATCTTGGGGATGGGTACCTCATTATGGCCCCAGAGAGATGAAAACCTTGGTTACACCTGGACTCTGCTGTTAATAATTTGCTGTTTTTTTTTTTTTTTTCTTCTTCTTCTTCTTTTTGATGCCTAGCTGGAGGAGAGCAATTATTTGCCTAAAGGTTTTCTGTCCTGCTAGGCTACCCCTTTTCTGTCCTTTGGCTGAGAACGCAGGCTGTTCTTGATGCACTTTTGTATGCTTCTGTGGTCATTCCTGAGTTTCTGGCCTCTCTATCACCCTTCTGGGTTATAAGAAACAAAAAGAAAACCCAGAGAACTCACTGCCATGCTGTTCTTCTAGTTCTGAGTTCTCTAGTCTGTCTGCCTTCTTCTGTTCAACTTGTAATCTTCTTATGTTCGTTTTATATATAATATCTGGGTTTTTAGCTGAATTTAGGGGAAGGGATAGGGAAATTAATTTTGAGAAAAGATCTCCTACTGTCTATCTCTTTTACACTTCATAGTTGTTTTTTGATGAACTTCTGTCATTTCTCAGCTCTTCCTTTCTTATCCAGCTTTACTTGTGAGAATTACACCTCTCAGATGCAGTGTTCACTGCTAGACTCGTCCTTTTCCCCTTCCCCCATTCCTGCTTCCTGACCAGCCTTGGTCCCAATTGCTGATGACGTAGAGAAATCTGACTACAGCCACCTTGAGTAGCCCTTGAAACACAATGTTCAAGTAATCAAGGCATGGCTGTCTCCTTTGGTGATACGTTCAAACCTTGTGTGTTATAACTTGTTGTAGAAAGTGAGAAGTGAAAAAACTGTCTTTTGCTTCATATCAGCTGGCAGGTGTCTTTGTTTCTAGTGAGGCAGGATGGGCCAGGGTGGTCTACTTGTGGTCTTTCATAATCGTGATCTTTGTAGCACATGAAATTTTCTCCTAGAGTTTGACTTGACTAGTTTTGGATGTTGTGGGGTTTTGTCTTTTCTTTTTCTTTGTAGGAACTTTGGTAGCAAAACGGAAGATGCTGAGTTGGCAACTGCTAATAAGATACTGGAGCCTTGGTGGCATAGTTCTTAAGAGTTCAGCTGTTAACCAAGAGATTGGCAGTTCAAATCCACCAACCACTGCTTGGAAGCCCTATGGAGCAGTTCTGTCCTATAGAATTGCTATGAGTCGGAATCGACTTGATGGCAACGGGTTTGGTTTGGTTTAGTAAGGTACCATTTTAACCCAGAAGTCATTATTTTGCTTTATTATTCTTCTATAAACCAATGGTTTGAAGAAAAAAAAAATGCCCTGTTACTGAAATCAATTTAATCAAACAATAGGACAAATAAGGGAGCTGATAAACTCCATTTTTCGTAGAATGATCATTTCCAGTACCTAAACCAGATCAGTAACTTTATTTCATTTTCCCTTGAACTAGATAACTTACAAAACCAACACTTAGAAATTCTATATCAGTTATATGGTACACTGAAATAGATCTGTCAATTACTATCTACTAAGTTTATTCATAATTATGAGTTGCATAAAATAAAAATTATTATTATCATTCACTCATAGATTTAATTAATGACCTGTAAAGTTAAAATACGAAAAACTAAAAGATTGGAGAGTAAAAAAGGAACGAAAAACTTAAGCAAAACTGTCATTTAATATATCCAGACATACTAATTAAGAGTGACTAAGTAAATATTTTCTCCTGTTTAATATAGTGAAAAAGACAATAAGAGACAGGTTGGGGAAAGAGGAAGAAGAAAGAAAAGGAAAGAGAGAAGAGGGGGAGGATCATAGGAGTGGAAAAAGGAGGGCAGCAGGGAGGGAGGAAAAGAAAGGTACTCTACTAGCGTTTGGCTTTGTAATATCAAGTTTCATTTCCAAGGTGAAGTCACCCTCACCTGAGAAAACTCCGTCACGGGAACTGTCCAGGTGTGCACTACAGATGAAGGATGAAGTCTTGGTTTTCAGTCAATAAATGCCCTGGGACTTAGAGGTTTAAGCCACCTCATTAATGTTACTTCGACTTTATTTTTGGCATAGGAGCGATTTTTTTTTTCCATTTTTTCCTGATGTTAGCTTAACAGAAACAGAGAGTGAGGAATTTTTCTTAGGTGAGGAGGACATTTGAGACAAAGTAGACAAAGAACTATTTCTGCTCAAAAGACGATCCAAGACACAAAGATAGACGTTAGAGGCCATCACTCAAATGGAAGAGAGATTTTAAAAGCCCTGATTATCACATGAACATACATTTTAGGACCTTTCACAAATATAATTCAATCTGAAAGGCTCTTTCAAGGTTAATGAATATCAGTGAAAGTTATAAATTAGATGTTTTTAAAGTGTAAACTTGACCGTTTTTAATCAAGCTAAAAGAGCTATTTCAATTTCTTATGAAAATGAGTGCTAAAGTGATCTTAAGTCCAGAATAATGTGAACGTCTAAATTTGCACAATATACTCTCCTCACTTTGTAAGCGACCATCCTCCATTAATCGTCCATTAATACTTCATTAATAATCACAGTGCCAATATAATATGACCGTACTCATAGAAAGATGACCCCTATTCATGCCAAATCTGACAATCTTAATGTGGTGTTTGGGTTAGAAAATGAGTTGGTTATAAGGTGCAGAAACTATGTGAAAATGGAAATCCATGTTTTCCTTAGTTAATTAATTCACCTGAAGTGAGATGAGCTGCTTTTCTACACATACCATTCAGGTTTAAGTAAAAATTGTCAAGCTAAATAGAGAAAATATTGAAGTAGTCAAGGATTTCATTTTCCTTGGATCCATAATCAACTCCCATCAAAGAAACAGTCAAGATATCAAACAATATATTGCATTGGGCAAATATACTGCAAAAGAACTCTTTAGAACCCAAAAACCCAAAAGACTTCTTTAGGGTATTAAAAAGCAAAGATGTCACTTTGAGGACTAAGGTGCTACTGACTCAAGTCATGGTATTTTCAATCATCTCACATGCATGCAAAAGCTGGACATTGAAAAAAGATGCCAGAAGAATTGATGCCTTTGAATTATGGTGTTGGCAAAGGATACTGGGTATATTATGGACTCCCAGAAGACAAAACAAATCTGTCTTAAAAGAAGTACAGCCAGAATGCTCCTTAAAAGCAAGGATGGCAAGATTCATCTCACGTACTTTGGACATGTTATCAGGAGGGACCAGTCCCTGGAGAAGGACATTACCCTTGGTAAAGTAGAGGGCCAGGGAAAAAGAGGAAGACCCTTAATGACATGGATTGACACAGTGGCTGCAAAAATGGATTCAAATATAGCCATGATTGTAAGGATGGCATAGCACTAGGCATTGTTTTGTTCCATTGTACGTAGCATCACTATGGGTCAGAACCAACCTGACAGCATCTAACAACAGCAACAACAATTGTCTTGGGATGTCTATTTCATTTGGTTAGCTTTCTTACTCTACCACCTCCTCCAAGCTATGTCTAAAAGTATATAGAAGAGTATCAGAGCTGACAGAGGTGTCTTCTTAAGTCACAAATGAGTGTTTCTCCTGAGACATCAAACTTGCTGATATGCCTTGTTTTTTGTTGAGTAAATTGGATGGTTTCATATAAATCGCAAATAATGATTTAAATAATAATTCAAAGCATTTACCAAACATAGACTTTGCTCTTATCCATGTGGAAAGTGGTCTCTACAACTGTTAGCGGAGTGCTGGCATCTCATTTACCGTATGGCCTCCTTGCAACAATTAAAAGGGCAAAATCAGTAAAACCTGCAAAAGCTGGAATTTGTGCAATGTGGAAACCTGCCAGAGAAGGAAAACTAAAATATTTTCCACTAAAACAAGTGATAGGAAAGTGGTAAGACTTCATTCACCCTGTCAAAGGCAGAAAAATTGGGAGGCCTCACATATAGCAATTGCTTAAGGAATGTTTAGTTTCTTCCTGTTTTATAACACATAGAGACAGATACCTACATAGATAGATAGTTGGATAGATAGATAGATAGATAGCTGTCACCAAATTGGCTCCAACTCATGGTAACTGTATATACAATGAAATGAAACATTGCCTGGCCCTGCGCCATCCTTACAATTGCTTGCATGTTCAAGTCCATCATTGTGGCTATTGTGCCAATCCATCTCACCAAGGGTCTCCTTTGCCCTTGCTGGTCCTTTACTTCACCAAACATGATGCCTTTCTTCAATGACTGATCTCTTCTGATGATGTGACTTGAGAAAGCAGGTCAGACAATGTTCTGCCTTGATTCATAAGGTTTTCATTGGCTAATTTTTGGAAGTAGGAAGGTAGGTCTTTCTTCCTCCTCTGTCTTAATGTGGAAGCTCAGCTGAAACCTGTCCACCATGGGTGACCCTGCTGGTATTTGAAATACCAGTGGCATAGCTTCCAACATCACTGCAACATGTAAGCCACCACAGAATGACAAACTGACAGATGGATAGTGGTTTATAAGACATGCTGTTGTTGTTGGGTGCCATTGAGCTGATTCCAACTCATAGTGACACCATGTGACAAAGTAGAACTGCCCACAGGGCTTTCTAGATTATAATCTTTAAGGGAGTAGGTCACCATGTCTTTTTCTTGCAGAGTGGGTGGGTGGGTTGGAACCACCAACCTTTCAGTTAGCAGCCAAGCACTTAAATGTGTGAGCCACCTGGGCTCCTTTTAAGACATATTGTTGTTGCTGTTGTTGTTAGGTGCTATCGAGTCCCCTATAGAACAGACCAAAACACTGCCTGGTCCTGCACCGTACTCACAATAGTTGTTATGCTTGAGCCCATTGTTGTAGCCACTGTTTCAATCCATCTCATTGAGGGTCTTCCTCTTCTTCAATGACCCTTTACTTTACCAAGCATGATGCCCTTCTCCAGGGACTGATCCCTCCTGATAATATGTCCAAAGTATGTGAGATGTAGGCTCACCATCCTTGCTTCTAAGGAGTATTCTTGTTGTATTTCTACTGAGAAAAATTGTTTCATTCTTTTGGTAGTCCATGGTATATTCAATATTCTTCGTCAACACCACAGTTCAAAGGCATCAGTTATTCTTCATTCTTCTTTATTATCCAGCTGTCACATGCATATGAGGTGATTGAAAACACTATGACTTGGTTCAGGTACACCTTAGTCTTCAAGGTGACATCTTTGCTTTTTAACACTTAAAAGAGGTCTTTTGCAGCAGATTTGCCCAATGCAATGTGTCTTTTGATTTCTTGACAGCTGCTTCCATGGGTGTTGATTGTGGATCTAAGTAAAATTAAATCCTCGGAAACTTCGGTCTTTTCTCTGTTTATCATGATGCTGCTTATTGGTCCAGCTGTGAGGATTTTTTGCTTTCTTTATGTTGAGGTGTAATCCATACAGAAGGCTGTGGCCTTGGATCTTCGTCAGTAAGTGCTTCAAGTCCTCTTTGCTGTGTCATCTGCATAACACAGGTTGTTAATGAGTCTTCCTCCAAACCTGATGCCCTGTTTTTCTTCATATAGTTCAGCTTCTCAGATTATTTGCTTAGCATACAGATTGAATAAGTATGGTGAAAAGATACAACCCTGATGCACTCCTTTCCTGACTTTAAACCAGGCAGTATCCCCTTGTTCTATTCAAACGACTGCCTCTTAATCTATGTACAAGTTCCTCATGTACACAATTAAGTGTTCTGAAATTCCCATTCTGCACAATGTTATCCATAATTTGTTATGATCCACACAGTCGAATCCCTTTGCATAGTCAATAAAACACAGATAAACATCTTTCTGGTATTCTCTGCTTTCAGCCAGGATCCATCTGACACCAGCAATGATATCCCTGGTTCCATGTCCTATTCTGAATCTGGCTTGAATTTCTGGAAGTTCCCTGTTGATATACTGCTACAGCCACTTTTGAATGATCTTCAGCAAAATTTTACTTGTGTGTGATATTAATGATATTGTTCAAATAATTTCCACGTTCGGTTGGATCACCTTTCTTGGGGATAGCCAATAATATGGATTTCTTACAGTTGGTTGGCCAGGTAGATGTCTTCCAAATTTCTTGGCATAGACAAGTGAGCACTTGCAGCGCTACATCTGTTTGTTGAAACATCTCAATTGGTAGTCCGTCAATTTCTGGAGACTTGTTTTTCGGCAATGCCTTCAGTGCAACTTGGACCTCATTGTTCAATACCATTGGTTTCTGATCATATGCTACCTCTTGAAATGGTTGAACACAGATGAATTTTTTTTGGTGCAGTGACTGTGTATTTCCTCCATCTGCTTTTGATGTTTTCTGTGTCATTTAATATTTTCCCTGTAGAATCCTTCAGTATCTCAACTTGAGGCTTGAATTTTTTCTTCAGTTCTTTCAGCTTGAAAAATGCTGAGGGTGTTCTTCCCTTTTGGTTTTCTATCTCCAGGTCTTTGAACATGTCATTACACTACTTAACTTTGTTTTCTTAAGTCACCCTTTAAAATCTTCTGTTTAGCTCTTTTACTTCATCATTCCTTCCATTTACTTTAGCTACTCAATATTCAAGGGCAAGTTTCAGGCTCTCTTCTGACATCCGTTTTGGTTTTTTCTTTCTTTCTTGTCTTTTTACTGACACTATTCTTTCCTCATGTATTATGGCTGTCATGTCATCCCACAACTCATCTGGTCTTTGTTCTTTAGTGTTCAACACGTCAAATCTATTCCTGAGATGGTCTGCAAATTCAGGTGGGATATACTCAAGGTCGTGCTTTGGCTGTCATGGGCTTGTTCTAATTTTCTTCAGTTTCAGCTTGAACTTGCATGTGAGCAATTGATGGTCTTTTCCACAGTTAGCCCCTGGCCTTGTTCTGATTAATGATGTTGAGCTTTTCCATCATCTTTCCACAGATGTAGTCGACTTGATTCCTGAGTAGTCCATCAGGCGAGGTCCACGTGTAGAGTCACCATTTATGTTGCTGAAAAAAGGTATTTGCAAGAAAGAATTCACTGGTCTTACAAAATTCTATCATGTGTCTCCGGCATCATTTCTATCACCAAGGCCGTATTTTCCAACCACCAGTCCTTCTTCTTTGTTTCCAACTTTCAGATTCCAATCACCAGTAATTATCAGTGCACCCTGATTGCATGTTCATATAATTTCTGACTGCAGAAGCTGGTAAAAATCTTCAATTTCTTCATCTGTGGCCTTAGTGGTTGGTGTGTATGGATACCCTATCACTGACAGCATTGTACTTTAGGATAGATCTTAAAATGTTCTTTTTGACAATGAGTGCAATGTATGTCCTCTTCAAGTTGTCATTCCAAGCATAGTAAGCCATATGATTGTCTGATTCAAAATGGCCAATACTAGTCCATTTCAGATTGTAAGGATGGTGCAGGACCAGGCAATGTTTGGTTCTGTGGTACATAGGGCCGCTATGAGTCGGAGCTAACTTGACCGCACCTAACAATAACAGCAACAAGTCCATTTCTGCTCACTAGTGTCTAGGATATTGATGTTTATGCATTCCATTTCATTTTTGATGATTTCCAATTTTCCTAGATTCATACTTCACACATTCCACATTGAGATTATTAATGGATGTCTGCAGCTGTTTCTTCTCATTTTGAGTTGTGCCACAACAGCAAATGAAGGTGCAGAAATCTTGACTCCATCCACGTCATTAAGGTTGACTCTACTTCAAGGAGGCAGCTCTTCTCCAGTTGTCTTTTGAGTGTCTTCCAACCCTAGGGGTTCATCTTTTGGCACTATATGAGACAATAGTCCCCTGCTATTCATAAGGTTTTTACTGGCTAATTCTTTCCAAAAGTAGACCACCAGGTCCTTCTTCCTAGTCTGTCTTAGTCTGGAAACTCAGCTGAAACCTGTCCACCATAGGTGACCTGCTGGTATTTGAATACCAGGGGCATAGCTTCCAGGATCACAGCAACATGCAAACCCCCACTGTACAACTAAACTGACAGATGTGTGGGGGTTATAAGGCAGTGTTTGCCAAAAAGAGGCATCAAAGCAAGTGGAAAAACACTCTTACATGTATGAAATAAGAGTGTTCTATACCAATGATAATTTTATAAAATTGGGTGCTAAATTATATGATTAAGTTCAACTCAATCCCCATAGGTTGACTACTCCATTGAAGGCACAATGCTGAGTACCCTATTGATATACAATGTGTGCACCATCCCATCAGGGTATTGCAGAGATAATGGAGGCCATCAGAGGTGAAACTGTCCTCCAAAGTTTACATGATGTAAAAGCCACTTCTTAAAAGAATAGTCATTTTATTATCACTGCCAATATTTGTTTTCTCCACCAAACCTTACCAAAAACCTGCTGCCATTGAGTCGATTCTGACTCATAGCAACGCTATAGGACAGAGTAGAACTGCCGCATAGAGTTTCCAAGGAGCACCTGGTGGATTTGAACTGCTGACCTTTTACCACAGGGTTTCCCACCAAACCTTAGGAAGGTTTAAAGATTGGCATTAAAAAAAAAAATTAAAGTTGAGCTGAAAAAAGCAGTATTGCCTTTGCAGAACGCAAAACATTTTTTGAAATCCATGTCTCCCCTTTCTTTTGCAGCTTGCAAACCCATAACACTAAAACATTCTAACTAATTTTATTTCCATACTTTGTTAAAGTGATTTGATCCCAAGCTGAGACCTCATATGCCCAACATTTAACCCACAGAAAAATTTACCAGCCCAGTTTTGAACTCCCCAAAACAGTAGCTTTCGGGAGAAAAGCTGACAGACCCTTAAGTATAGCAACGTGAATGGCACCAACGATAATAAATATGAGGAGTGATTCCCAAACCGAAGACAGGCAAACAGTTACCCAGCTGCTGCAGAAATAGCAAGATAGAATTTAAAGAGAGAGAGAGAGAGGAGAAAAGAAATTAAATGAAATGGATATTAGCTGGAAACATCTGTGTTCACCACAGAGCAAAATGCATATTCAGCAGTGAGTTTATTGGCTCTTTAGAGGATGTGAATGGTGCGTTGTAAATAATGACACGCCTGTAATAAATTCCCAGCAAAAGGAGAAGGGGCCTCTGTGTGTTCCTCCCACAATTCACATTGCTGGGTCCCCGCTGTGAGTGATGATTCACAGCAGTCACAAATTCCCGTTTTCAAAATGCTATTGTATACTCCAGGGCTTTCATTAAGTTTTACACTAGCTGGAGAAATTTAAAACTTGAGAGAGAGAGAGAGGGGTGAGAGAGGGGCTCTCCGTGGTGACGTGCATTTAACACTCACTCTGAGGTATTGATAGATGGGTTGGGTGGCTGTGCCTCCCAAACACCCTGCATCGCTCCCATCCTTCTTCCTTCTGGATATTCATAAGGAAAGAGAGAGCAGATATCAGGACTTCCTGATGTGATGGGAAAGGAAAACAGCAAGCTAAAGATCTCCACAGCTGAATGTTAAGAGGCAATTGGGAAACTGTATGAAGATATAGGGCTCCATATTTCACAGACTCCGAAGGACCCTGAATCTGTGTGAACTTTCTGGACTGAAATGTGGTAACTACCGACTCTACAGAGTTCTAAAGGTTGTATCGCCCTGAAAGATTTAGGATGTACTAATTATGTGTTCAAATATATGCATTGACTATAACTCTACCCAAGGCACAGTGCTTTCTATGATGGGGACTAATACCCAAGGTGGACACTGTTCAGTCCAAATGAAAATATTTTCCTCTCAACCTGGGTATCAGTATAAAGAAATAAACAGGGTCCCTTGGCACTGTGCTGGATAGGGCCAACCACCATGCAGGGCCTTTCATTTCTAAGACATGGTTTGTTATTCTGACTGCATCTTTCTGGCCAAATGGTTGTTCTACAGCTGCAAAGTGCACTAATGAGAAGAGTGTTTGGCAGGATCTCAATGCTTCCAGCTCTCCAAGTTACACATGAAGCACGCTGTCTGGTGGCTACTTCTGTTTGCACAGAAAGAGAAGAGCTGAGTTGTCCTCTTGGCTATGGAGGTGCTAAAAGCCTGTGGGTGGAACCCCACTCTCACAATTCCTACTGCAGATTGGAGATAACGTAACTATATTTTCCTGCCTACTCAGAGGGAGCTTTCAACAAAGCCCTGTGAAAAGGGGTTAGGTTTCCACTGAAGACTTCTGGGAGGGTATTTATTGAGAGTATTATTGAGAGTTCCAAATCATCTAAGATATTCTTTGTGTATTTCCCTCCCAGTTTCCGACGTCTGCAGACAGCGAACATATTCAAGTTATTGTCTGACACAACAGTTAATCCAGAGTACCTCTTCTTCTGTCCTTCTAAATAAGCTAGAGGCTAGAGCCGTTGATAGCTTTCTTTGCTGAAAAACATTCCATTGAAGAAATCTTCTGAATTAATTCTAGGATAATTTCTGGTACTTTTGTTCTTTTTCCAAGAGGTATTTAAGATATTGCAAGACAGGCTTAAAAACAAAGAAACAAACATCCTTTGTTTCACAATATGTCAAGTCCCATTTTTCATAATCTGCAAAAGTGAGCTGTCTTCTTTCTAGCCCCCTAGAACAGCCCACACACCCTCTCTTTTCTTTCTCTGCGGCAGAGATAGGGACTCAGAATGGATCATGGTGGTCCAGGCCCACGCTCTGCTGAAGAGCATCACCTCACGAAGACTGACGCCTGGGATGTTGAGGTGAACTCTCAGGGGTAATCAGTCAGTGGCTATGGCAACACTGGAACATCTGTACCTTTACAAAGAAGAGTGTCCCTGTGAAAATGAGTTTAAAAAAAAAAAAAGAAAGGAAAGAACTTCTCACTCTGGAAAGTGCAAGGCAGATTTTTCATATTAGTTACTGAGTGAAGGAATCAAGCCATGAATTTAAATCCACAATCACTTACTAGACACCTATGATACATCCAGCAGTGTGCTAGATTTTACAGAAAGTCCAAAGATGACCAAGTCATGACTAAGTCGTCTGGAGAATAGGATCTTGGAAAGATACAGGCATGTCAGCAATTCATGGTAGCACAAAGCAGTGCATGACGAGAAAGATAAAAGATTAGAAAGAATATACTGTAAGTTTTTTTTTTTAATGATAAAGGAATGGGTAAACTCAGATTACTCTTTAAATCCAAAGAAACTAGAATATGGACCTATTTTTTAAAACCTGAATCTAAAAAAGAACTATTAGGGAGTGTAAAAATAGGCAACCTTCACACAATAGGTTAACTTTGTAGCCCAACTTCTCCAAAAGAACTGAAAACAATTTCAAGAATGGTTTAGATAAATTTGGAGTAACCAATCTGTATTAGTTTTTCAAGGAAGTCAAAGACATTTAGGATCTAATCATGCCCTTTAATTGAACAGTCAATAATGCGATTCCCATGGGTTCAGCTAAATGATGACTGGGATTCCAAAATGTTTTATTGTTGGTTTCTGGGAGGATGGTTGGGAACATCCAGAAGGCAGCTCTCGTCCATGTGGCTGACAACTTTCAGAACCCTTACAGTATGCCTCTCGCTGCATTGGTAGAGTTACCGGGGCAGATGCTGAAGCAAGTAGATGCTGGATTTGGAGGAATGTGTCCAATTTTGAATTATAAAAACCACTCCATATGGTACATGCTGAATTCCCTGAACTGTGTATACACCTATGTATTGCACATATGACACACATCTGTATACTCAAGACAAACAGGAGAAAATAATTGCTTTACATAAACCCAGTTAAGAAAAGAGTCTTCTTTGGTATTGGAATTCTTTCCAAAACCACACATATTTACTATTTGCCATTGAATTAACTCCAACTCAAGGCAACCACGCATGCATTAGAGTATAACTTTGCTCTATAGGGTTTTTGATGGCTGATTTTTGGAAGTAGATCTCCAGGTAGCTAAGAGTCAGAATTAATTCAATGACCCACAAAGACAACATAGACAATAATTATTTTGCACTGCTATTAGTTATTTATAATTGGCAGAGTTGTGAAATAATTCCCATAGAATCAGCATCTACTAAATCATAGAGTTCTCTACTACCCACCTGTGGAGTCTAGACAATCCGTAGTGTTCCTCCAAAACACAAATTTTCCCACACACTATTTAGTTCATCTTTCTAGTTCCAGAGCTTAAACAATCCTTGGCAGAAAGTAGGCCCACTTGATAAACATTTACTTAAACAATGAGTACATGCATACCTTTGATGGTTAGAATAATCTTATTTAAACCTGCTTTCAGGGCAGCCCTTTCTCCAGGCAGTGGATAGAGCTGGGAGATGCCTAAATTTTGCCCCCAGGGCAATCACAGTACAGTTGTGCATGTTGTAAGCTGAGCAACCATGGGATGTATCATCCATATGAATATCACTTTCTAAGTTTGTGCAGGCACATTGCTCTGGAGTCAGGAACAAGGAGTAAAGGAAGGACAGGGAGGAGAGAAGCTGGAAGCCCTAGTTTTGGCTCAGAAAAGTTTGTTCCATAGCTACCTACTTCCACAGGGCTTTATACTCCCACCAGATAAACCAACCAGGAGCCAGTGTGGAGTCCAACAGAAAGAAGCTCCCAAGAAGCACAAGTAGAAATCTTTTTAGAAAATTTTTTTAGGATGGAATGTTTTGTTTCAGGGAAAAAGCAAAACAGACAATTGCTTTGTAAAGATCACTATCTGCAAATGACGTGTGGCTACAGTTGAGAGATGGGCTCTATTACTCATTTTTATTCCCCTTGAAGACGAGCCATTTGTAGACAGTGATGTTAAAAAGTGATCACTTTTTTTAAACATTCTGCTTTTTGTAACATGCCAACTTCCACTACTCTTCTTTTAATTAGCATTATATTTCATTCCCCAGAAAGCCTGCATTCTCTTTAAGCCACTGAAGCTTCTTTCCCCTCCTCCAGGCACCTTTGGGCCTAATTACTTCACCGTTGGGGTGGGCGTCACGCTCTTCAGTGACTTTCATTACCCTGTTTGTAAACCTCATCTCTGCAGCAAATCTCCAGGGGCACATTGCCACTTCCAGGGAATAACTCTGGGTGTGCAGATTCAGAGTCCTTTCATCAACTGGAAGCCTTGGGGCTCCACACCAGACCACTGCACTCCCCAGCTTCTCATACTCAAAAGCCCCTCCCCCAACTTGCATTGCAGAGGGAAATTCTAACAACGTAAAGTGATGTTTTATCCTCATTTCAAAGCTACTGTTCTTCTTGGTCACCACAGATTGTAGATGCCAACTTTTCATACCCTCCCTTCCCCAGATCCCACAAACGGGAGGCATCCCCTCTCAAACTATTGAGTTCATTCTTGCTGAATTTCCAGTTACTAGGATAGATTAAAATGCATTGATAGTGGGAGAGGTTTTAGACTTTGCCAAGACTCACCAGAAAATCAGATGACTGGAAATAAGCAAGTCTAATAAGAACAACATTTGCTTTATTAGGTTTTTTTTTTTCCCATTCCCAATAGTGATGTTCTTACCCTGAGCTCCAATCCAAACTCTCCCTGCATACACGTAGATGCAGAATCTATGAGCGTGGAGTTTCAGGGAAAAGTAAGACGGAAAGAGAAAGGCCAGCAAGAATAGTCACCACACACTCTTGCCATGACTCAGTTCTCAGTCCACTTACCAACTTAGGAACTCTGTGTCCTCCAGAGCACTGCTTCCTTTACCACTAGGGACCAACCTTGAGATATGAACCAACCCCTGTAAAGTCTATTATATTAAAAATTTGAGGTATATACAATGGTTCATAAAAATAAACAGGAGCCTGGCAGTGCAATCGCTTTGTATACAAGAGACACAGCATACGCATATTTCATGCTGGGAGCTGTTGCATTTGCTACGTCCGGTTACATCCATTACATCCTGTTCTTTGATCAGAATTTCTGAATTTATGGAACCATGGAAGTATACGCCTTCAGGAGTTGTCCAACCAAACATTATGCAGTGTGTGACTGTATATGTTTGTGTGTGTGTATTTTTCTAGCATCAAAAAAAAAAAAAAAATTATGCTAGGATGATTTCACAGGGAGAAGGTCCCAGAAACTGGTTTTTCCATTTTAAGAGCTGGAATGGCATTTGCCAAGCCCTTGTAATGTATGGCATTTGTTCTGCTGGTCACCTCCAATCACTCTTTTTTTAAACATGTCTCAAGTTTATGAAAACTGGTGGCATATCATGTTGGACTTAGTTCATTCACAAAGCCATTTATTTGCGAGAGTTGCAGTTGACTCACCATGGTCAATATGGGCCGGTTATTTGCTTTGCAATTATCAAATACCATTCTTAAAAAAAAGTGTGAGATTTTCCAAAAAATGAAGGCAGCTTTGAGTTGCAATGGTATCATTTGAGATGTCCAGAAGAATTAGAAGAATGACAAAGACTTCTGAGCATGCAAGAACTACTCTCAAGTAATGAGGTGAGCTCTGTGGATTTACTAACTTAATAATGACCATTCTTTCCTATGTTATGGATTGAATTACATTCTTAAAAATATGTGTTGTGAATCCTAACCCCTATACCTGTAGTTAGAATCCCATTTGGGAGTGGGTTTTCTTTGTTATGTTAGTGAGGCAGTATCAGCATTGGGTGTGTCTTAAATCAATCTCTTTTGAGATATAAAAGGGCAGATTAAGCAAGCAACCAAGCAAGCACAAATGGAGGGGAAGATACTCATCACATGGTCACCAAGGAACCTAGGAATAGAAGCTAAAAAGAGACAAGGACCTTTCCCCAGAGTGGATAGAGATACGGAGCCTTCCACTGGAGCCAGTGCCCTCCCTGAATTGGGACTTCTAGCCTCCTAACCCATTTACAAAATAAATTTTTATTTGTTAAAGCCATATACTGTGGTACTGTTATAGTGGCACTAGATAACTAAGACACCCTATATCTGCAACAGTAATTATTATGGCAATACTCCCCCTATTGATGTCATAGTCATTGGAAATGGGACTGAGCAGATAGCTTGTCCCGTTGGGTGGCGGTCCTCAGCTCAAGAGGCCCTGAACCTGAACCAGAAGTAGGCTTTAGGCTGGTGCCATGGAAGGATGAGACTTCTGGGGTCTTGGGAAGGCAATGAGCATGTTTTGCATGTGGGAGACACAAGGCTGCTACCTCCTGCCCTTCCCTCTGTATGTCCAAAGGCTGCTGCAACAAAACATTGCAAAAGGGGTGGCTTCAAACAGAAGAAGTGTATTCTCTCCTAACTTGGAAGCTAAAATCCAAAATCAAGGTGCCAGCAGAGCCATGCTCTCTGTGAAGTCTCTAGAAGAAGTTTCTTCCCTCTCTCTTTCTAGCTTGCTGTGGATTCTAACTCATGGCAACCCCATGTGTATCAGAGTAGAACTGTGCTCCACAGAGTTTTCAGGGGCTGATTTTTCAGAAGTAGATTGTCAGTTCTTTCTTCCAAGGCAGCTTTGGATGGACTCAAACTATTAATCTGTGGCGTGTAGATACATTTCATCAATGCCTCCGTCTTCACAGGGCCATCTCCCTTCTATGACTCTTCTTTTTACAAGGGCAATACTCATATTGGTTAGGGCCCACCCTACTCCGGCATGGCCTCCTGCTAACCTAACTGATCACATCTTCAAAGACCCTATTTTCAAGCAAGGTCATATTCACAGGAGTTAAAGCTTCAACATAGCTTTTGCAGGGGGACAGAATTCAGCCCATAACACCCTCCATTCAGAGAAAGCTTCCACCTCTAGATCATATCTCCACTCCAAATGCTCCATCAACCTGCAAGACTCTACTTGAGCCATCCTGTCCTCTATAGCCACAGTCTGATCATGTCCTCACCCAGAATAACCTTGCCTCTGATATCGTACATTCAAATGCTCCACTCTCTGGCCAGCACCTTTTCTCCTTTCAGATTGCATTCTCTGTTTCTTCTCTGCCTATTTCTGACATCTTTTAGGTCTCCACTTCTCTGATGACTGTTCTTTCCTATGTAGGCAACACCTAGTAATTCATCTTTTAAACAATATTTAGGTCGGTAAGCACAGAGTTCTTGCCTCTTCATCTATTCATTGCATCTTCCAGGGGGAAAAAAAATTTTTTTTTTTAGACCAATCCAGACACCTACTTTCTCTGCTCCCTTTACAGGAGTCACTTCAAATAAAAGCTCTCTAACCTCAACTAAAACCTTAATGTGGCCAGATAGTGGCCTTTGAGTTCCAGAGAGAGATAGCAGCTCTCTATATGGAAATAGAAGTACGGTTAAGGAGAGATAGCATCCCTGGGTAAGGCAAATGTTTAAGCACTTGAGAGTTAACCAAAAGGTTGGAGGTTCAAGTCCACCCAGGGGATCCTCAGAAGAAAGATCTGATGACCAGCTCCTAAAAAATCAGCCACTGAAAACCCTATGGAGCCCTCTGACACATATGGGGTCACCATGAATCAGAATCTACTCAACAGTAACTAGTATTGGTACTGGTAAAGGAGAGTTAAGCAAAAACATTTACATTTAGATTCAGAAGGGAGACATGGAAGAGTTAATAGGCTGTGAAGTTTCCCCGCAAACCAGTTCCGGATCAATAAATGTGATTGGCTCACCATCCTGGCTATAAATTTATATTTTATTTATCACAATCATCTGGTTCTGGTTTGTGTGTGTTTTCTCCTGATCAGCATGAGCTACTGCAAACACTGTCCGGGATCCATTACATACACCCACTGGAAGGTTCTACATATCTTTCAATAATGAGGATATATTGAGCACTTTCTACATGCTGTGCTGGGTGTTCTGCCAAATAGGAAACGGGAAGACTCATAGTTGCGGTCCTCAGAGGTTGGTAATCCCATTGGGAGCATAAAACCAAACACTAAAACCGTTGGAGAACAAGCATGGGCAAACTCTGACGTGACGACAAGAAGTGAGGTAGAAATTCAAAGATGGGAGAGGTCAGTGTCGTAGGAAAAGCCCTTGAGTGCGGATAAGAGCCTGAGCTGGGTTTTGAAAGAAAATAAAATATAGAAAAACAGAAAGATGGGAGAACTCCTAACCAGATTCCTCCCTTTCTCTACTTACTCTGCTGTGATGTTAGAGCAGTGTGCAACAGATGCACCCAGTGAAATGTGAATTACGGCTGACGGTGGACTCCCCGGTCCTAACTGGTCCCCTGCATGAGGCCTTCAAGGCTCACATGAAATCTCATGTAGGGGAGTGCCAAAAACCAAACCCGTTGCCATTGAGTGGACTTCAACTCATAGCAACCCTATAAGACAAAAAACTGCCCCCATAGGTTTTCCAAGGTTCGGTTGGTGGATTTCAATTGCCAACCTTTTTGCTAGCAGCTGAACACTTGACCATTGTGCCACCAGGGCTCCACAAAAGTGAGTAGGGCTCTCTTAACCTCGACTTAGTCTGAGAATACCAAAGGGGCCAGAAGTTCAACCTAAGGGGAGATCAAGTCTTTAGCATCGTTTATCAACAACGTCCAAATCTGCGCTTACCTGGACCTGGAAGCCTTGCCCCGAGGCCTCACAAGTCAAAGCCCGCGGGATGGGCTCACACCTGGGGAGCCCTCTGCACACCTGCTGTGTGCACTCAGAAGACTGAGGCAAGAAGGTAGCCAGGGGATAAGGAGGCAGCTCAATGAGCATGCTCAGCAAATCACATCTTCACCGCATATTGGAGAGGGGTATGGCCCAGTTAGACCCTCAAGGTCCACAGTGAAGGGAAACCTCTGGTTTCCGTAGTAGAGTGAAACATCTTTTTTGGTTTGGAAGTAATTCTACCTGCTGATATCATGGGGTCCCTTAGATACAGCTTTATGTTTAAATAAATTTTTTATACTATAATTTATCTATATTTAAAATAGAATACTTTTGTATATCTGAATGTTATGCTCTGATAAAAAGGGCAAAACAGTACGTGCATGTGGCTCATTTCTAATTCTTAAAGCACTCGAGAAAGGTGTCCTCTCACTAACTTCCCATAGTTTTATAACCTTTACTAAGTTATTTACAGTGGTTCCACATTGATCACTTTGATTATTTTGTTTTTGAAATAGAATCCATTCTTAAACTAATGAGCAATAAACCATATCACCAGACTCAACTAAATGTGTGAAACTTCTTGCAGAGAAATGGAGGTTGTAGCTTGTAATGATACAGTCATAGTCTGTTTTTGCTGGGTTTGATTTTTTTACTTGTTTGTTTGTATAAGATTTTTACTCACCTTGCATTACTAAGGGCTGTGAAAAAAACTAGGAAAGGGACGAGAATGAAGTGCTGAGTTCTTAAGCCTAAGGGGCAAAGAGTGACTAGGAGCATTATGTGATGAAAGAACAACAGGCCATGATATCAGTAAGCCATGTATTCACATGTCTTATCATTGCCCTCACAGGTCCTCAATGCCAAAAGCAAGATGGTGGAAGCCACATTCACAAATAAGTAAATGGAACCAGTAAGGTATTTCTATCTATCTGTCTGTCTATCTGTCTATCTGTCTGTCTGTCTGCCTGCCTGTCTATTATCTATCTATCTACCATCTATCTATTCATCCATCTGTCCATCCATCTATCATCTATGTCTTGAGAGAAGTATTATAAGAAATTGGCTCATGTGATTATGGGCCCTGCCCAGTCTGAAATCTGTGGGGCAGATTATGATACTAGCTTGCAAATATCTTCAGCTAAAAAATATTAGAGTGCTTTTTTTTTTCTCAGTTGGTGGGAGGTACAAGAAGTTTTCATACACAAAAATAAAAATCACATTTTTTAAAGCAATACTGCCAAGGTGCCATGAGGGGAGAAAAACATAAAAATGAAAACAATAGCTTCAAATATACATTTAAGGGAAAAAGGAGTACTCACCTTGGGTTTTATTCCAAATCAGCATACAAAAATTTAAGTGTGCATTCAAAAAAGAACATGTGCCAATACTTAGAAAGATCTTGCAGGAAAGAAAAAAAATGATGTAGGTAGACTGATTCAATGGTTTACATAAAATTTTAGTTTATTGGTTGAAAATTACACTTAGAACAAATTGTCAAACAAATTCCCAAGAGCATTAAAACACACACAATGAAGAAATTAATATTATGCATCTCAACATCAGTTAGGAGCTGCATAGATCAAAGATTAGTCTTGGTGCCATGAAGGTCTGACTGACTTTCAAACAAGATAAGAGTCTGAACCACGTGAAAAGCTGGAAGCATGAGCAGCTCATTTCTAAGAATTCCATGAGATGCTAAATGAAACGCACTGTGGTGGGAGGCATCTATCAGACAGGTGCACAAGGGTTTGCAGACATACCAGCAAACATGGTGTCGGTGGCTCAATGTGTATACCATACCTGCAATTCCTCTTTTATATTCTTCTCCATAGACAATACTGTTCTTCTTTAACTCTTTCAAGAGCGTCAATGAAGAGACCCTATTTTAAATGGACAGCAAGCAGATTCTCAGTTATATCAACTGCAGTAATGCATTTTACTCCTTTCTGACTTTTGATTGTACAATGCGCAATTGAGGGTTGTTTAGGACATTTTAACTTTCTTAGTGCACTAAAAATGGCATTAATTCTTTATTCCCCTTACACAAAATTCTAGATCTAGTACCTTGAACAGTCCTGAATATTGTCCCCAAAAGTGAGAAGATGGAGCATAAAAGCTAGAAAGCTGCATATTTTATCAGAAAACATTCCAAAATTAAAAACTACCTGGAGTACAGGAATACCAGTGAGGATTTATAATTGCAACTACTGACTTATGAAAGAAATCATTTAGTGATTAGTGCTTATGTTTCTTTCTAAATTAACTTGTATTTCCTCACCCAATCATGCAATTTAACATGGTTCTTTCTAGTTCAACTAATATTAATAAGACTTGGGATTGTGATATAGAGTGAGCCAGATATTCACATGTCTTATCATTGCCTTTAGAGGTCCTCAGTGCCAAAAGCAAGATGTCAGAAGCCACGTACACAAATAAGTAAATTGTTTTAGCTGAGATGAGTACGCTGGTCCATTTAGGGATACATTCCAGGGACATGAGCATGTGATGAACACATTGAATAATTTCATCAAAATAGGTGACACATTCTTGACATATAAAAGGAGATCAGGAAGAAAAAATATACTAACCAAACTGATGCTGGGGTGGGGAGACCAAAAATTTACTTTTAATACTGATATTTCTGCAAAGGAGAGTAAAATATGCTATTAAAAAAAAAAAATTCATAGCGACCCTACAGGACCGGTAGAACTGCCCCACAGGGTTTCCAAAGCTGTACATGATTACAGAAGCAGACTGTCATGGAGACATTCAAATTTTTTTTTAATTTGTATTTCTAAATAACTATAACAATGACAAACGTTTTCTAAAGAGATATTTTTAGTTTATAAGCTTCGATTTTAGCACAATATTATGGAAGTCAATAATTTTTAGTAGTAAAAACACTATTATCTTTTTTTCTCAGTATTTAGGCACGTAATAGAGGATAAATATCTTTCTTGCACTCAAAAATTGTATCTTGAGCAAAGATAAGCTATGAAATAAATTTAATTTTTTTAATATTTTTATATTACAAAGTAAAATTCAATAAAAACACTACAACCATTGAAATAAGCAAATTAAAAAAAAAATAATCTTACTGTGTATCAAATTAATGGTATACCCACAAGAAAGGAACTCTTACAGGTGACTTCCCACTTCTGGCCATGATGGAATAACAGGGACTAGATTTTCCCTCCCATCTGAGACAAATAAAAAGCTGGAGAAAAAAAGGAAGCAATGGTGATTCATCACCAGAACATTTTCTCACAGCACAAATAAAGGAAACTACAAGGACAACAGAGATTGTATCGAAAAGACTCAAAAGCCTACTAGCAGAGTCTCTCACAGCCAAAGATGAGTCAATTTGTGTATCAGTAAGGATAATTGCAAAGTATTGAAACACATTAAAAATGCTAAGTCCATGAGTTCACAATGACACACACACAAATAAGTGTTAGTCATTTTTAGAGGATGCTAGGAATTCAACTCACTATTTTGAGAACTGGTAAATACGAGGAAAGAATCAAACAGTCATTCTGCCCATCACGTAATAATGCTACCACAGGGTAATCAAATAGTTAAACAAGGGAAGTTTCTCTTCATAAATTTTTTCATCTAATAAATGAAGAGTGAGAGACATGGACTATCTCCATTTTTAAGTCCTAATCAATTAATGGCAATGATCATCAATGAGTGTTAACATCAGGAAAGACCATCAAGCATAATAGGTCACCTGGAAGTATGCAATACTATCTATGAAGTATTTTTGCATTAAAAGAAAAAAAAAAATCAAACCCGAATGTCAACTACCCAACCTGAACACTAGGAGAGAGGAACAAGTTAAATGATCCCATAAGGATGCATTCAGCAATATCCCAACTGTAGAAAACTATGCAGAAAAAGAACCTTATTTTTACAGTAAATAAATTCTGAGGAAAAAAGAGATTGAGGCAGAGAGAGAGAAATGGTAGAAAAAGCTAGAGATGAAAAGTGATTAAAAACACATATCAGCAATTGCAATTGAAATGCAGGCACTGTATTTAAAGTCTGATTTGAACGAATTATTAAAAAATGTTAGAAACAAAGAAATTTAAAAACAGTTGGGATATTTAATGATGTTAAAGATTTATTATTATCTCTTAAGTATGATAATGCTATTCTGTGCTATTTTTTAATAGTTCTAATTTTTAGGGATGCATGCTGAAATACTTATGGATGAAATATGCTGTCTGAAATGTGCTTTAAATAATCTGGAGGTGAGAGACCTCCAAGAATCAGTCCTGCCACTGAAGCAACAGTTAAATTGGCAAAAACTGTCAGAATCAACTTTTTGAACTCTGGAATCTAATCCGAAGCATGCAACAACCAGAGGAATCTTTATGAAGAAAGAGGCTTATACATTTTGGTAAGAGACCCTTGGAGGACTTTTGACTAACACATCTATCCTCCTCCATTCTTCAGCTCAGCAGTGGACACGGAAACTGCAGCCTACATTCTTGGGGTGCTCTGCTGCTGCCAGGGTACAGAGATGGGGTGGGGAAAGCGTAGGCAATACTAACCTCTTCTCAAAATATCGTGGTTGTTCATTTTGATCTGTCTGGTGGTCCCCTGAGGGATTTGCATACAGGTTTGCCAGGACTGGGCAGCTTCCCAGGTGGTACCTGTTGAAAGCCTTTAAAGACCTGTACTACCCACAGCCACCTGGAACAAGGGACAATGGATGGGGCAAGCATCACGCACACTGAAAAGCCAGGGAAGAAGAAGGCTGAAGAGGAAGGTACATAGAAGAATAAGGGCTCTGATGGCATGTGTATATGCCAAAGAATCAGGAGTACAATGTGAATGCTGAGATTGGGACAAATGCTCAGAAAACACCTGATAAGTCCCTGAATTTATACCTCTAGGTGATCTTTGGGCTTCATGTAAAGCAGGAGATGAAGGCTAAGGCAGAGTTGTCACCAGCTTGACTAAGCGTTGAAGGAGTATCCATTTCAGAGACAAGGTGGAAAGACTGGAAAAGTATTTTTGTTTGTCTGTTCACTTGTTTGTTTGTTTTCCTCCTGGTTCCAGACATTTCAGGAAATCCCTGTAAGGTCACTGTATCACTGCTGAGAAAATGGAACAGATACTTCAATGACCACACATGATAAAAAATACAATCTTTGCAAAACAAAAAAAAAGTTTAGAAAAGTCAGTAAACAAATACCCAATGACATCCCTTAAAAAGAAAGAGCAATAAGCCCCGGGTGGGGATCGGATAAATTCTTCTTTTCAAAATTATGGCACAATAATCAAAATGTCCAGTTTTGAGAAAAAAAAATTACAAGGCATACAAAGAAGCAGGAAGGTATTGCCAAGTGACAGGGAAAAAAAAAAAGACAGAAACCATCCCCAAAGAACCATCCCTGGACTTACCAAAGACTTTAAATCAACTGTCTTAAAATGCTCAAATATCTAAAGGTAACCATAGACAAGAAACTAAATAAAACCAGGAAAATGACATCTTACCAAATAGAGAATATTCAATAGTGAGAGAGAGAGATTATAAAAAGGAACCAAACCAAACATGGTATATTCATACAATGGAATATTATTCAGCCATAAAAAGAATGAAGTACTGATATGTGCTACAACATGGATGAATCTCAGAAACATGCTACATGAGAAAAGTCCTAAACAAAAAGCCACATATTATATGATTCATTTATAGAAGATATACAGAGTCAGCAAATCCATGGAGACAGAAAGTTTATCAGTGGTAGCCAGGAACAGGGGGAGTGGGGGAATGGGCAGTATCTACTAATGGGTATGGGGTTTGCTTTTGGGGTATAGTTAAAATACTTTGGAAACTAGATAGCAGCTATTGTTGCACAACATTGTGAATGTACTAAATATCACTAGTGGTAAATTTTATGCTATATGTATTTTACCACACACAAAAAAAGATAGCAGATAACAATAACCAGTGGATGTTATAATTCATCTACAAGTTGACAAAAAGTTTTTTAAAATTCTGGAGAATAAAGTAGGTGGAAGATAGAGTTGAAATGAGATGGGTTGTTGTTGTTGTTAGGTGCCGTCGAGTCAGCTCCAACTCACAGCAACCCTATATACCACAGAAAGAGAAACACTGCCCAGTCCTGCGCCATCCTTACAATTGTTGTTATGCTTGAGCTCATTGTTGCAGCCACTGTGTCAATTCATCTTGTTGACGGTCTTCCTTTTTTCCGCTGACCCTATACTCTGCCAAACATGATGTCCTTCTCCAGGGACTGATCCCTCCTGACAACATGTCCAAAGTATGTAAGATGCAGTCTCGCCATCCTTGCCTCTAAGGAGCATTCTGGCTGCACTTCTTCCAAGACAGATTTGTTTGTTCTTTTGGCAGTCCATGGTATATTCAATATTCTTCGCCAACACCACAATTCAAAGGCATCAATTCTTCTTCGGTCTTCCTTATTCATCGTCCAGCTTTCACATGCATATGATGTGATTGAAAATACAATGGCTTGGATCAGGCGCACCTTAGTCTTCAGGGCGACATCTTTGCTCTTCAACAGTTTGAAGAGGTCCTTTGCCACAGATTTGCCCAATGCAATGCGTCTTTGGATTTCTTGACTGCCGCTTCCATGGCTGTTGATTGTGGATCCAAGTAAAATGAAATCCTTGACAACTTCAATCTTTTCTCCGTTTATCATGATGTTGTTCATTGGTCCAGTTGTGAGATGGGTTACAAGTTGCTAATTGTTAAAAATGGGTGATGGATATGCATGGAGTTTCTTTGTACTGTTCTTTCTATTCTGATGGAATAATTAATCAAGAATAGCTCCTTTGGGGAAAAAAAATTTCATGTGCTATTATTTTGATTTAATTTTATGTGTGCTTTGATAAGCTGTTTCTTTCCAAATACATGGTGCCACTTTAACAATGTCTCAGAATTGAATTTACAAGCACAAGATGGTTGACGTATTTGCCAAGTGAATATTAGTTTTAGAAATGAGAATATAGGTGTAGATGTCTTTAAAAAATATCCAGAGTTTATCTCAATACCTTATACAACGAATCTTAGATAAATATTGTTTACTGAACAAATAAATGCTCCAATATATGTGCTTGATCCTAAAATTCACGAGATTCTTATAAATAATTGAGTAGCATTAATTTTAGGGAGTACATATTTCCTCATGAGGGATGTGATAACAACTGGTTTAATTGTTTTGAACCAATTTATTAATTTTAAAAATTTTCTGATTTTTGAAGCAACTGAAAAGCTAGTCAAGTCAAAAATTAAGCTAATTGTTTATAGGTATTAGATCATAAATGTGTGGAATTAACCAGTTGCATAAGGTATCATGTAGATATAACGAGATTTAAACTCATAATTTGAGATTTCAATTGATTGATTCATATAATTAAAAAAAAAAGTTCATCTTAAATTAAATCAACAGCTCTCCCATTTAAATATGTATTACCATATTTAGTCCAGCAAATCATGTAAAGGCTAGAGTTCTTTTTTGTGGTTACACCTCCACCCATTTATCCCTAATCAGCCAATTGTTTAGACTGAACAATAATACTTTGTTCTAGATAATGAATGATACTGTATAAAATTCAAACTATAACAAGTAAGCAATAGAGAGCTAGCTTTGTTCAACATCAGAGACAAATCTTGTTCTGTAACCTATGCCCAGCCTGTTTGTCCTTTGCCTGTCTGTCTAAAAATCACTGCCTACTTTCTAGTGTTAATCACTTTCTGCTGTTTTCACAGTAACTTCCGGTTAGTTTCCTGAACAGTTAGTCTCTGGTAGTCTCTGGTTTCTACTGAGTCAGAAGCATTTTCCTTCTCTCCTTTTTTTCACTGTTTACATGGCCTACAGAATTACCTGGGATTCCCTTTGATCACTCAAGATGCAAATCATTTGTTTGTTTTTAGAAAAACGGAGTACTAATTCTTACAAACTGGTGATGACCAGCATGCACACAAAGTATAATGTACACACATAATTATGACATGGAGGACCACATGTTCTACCTACATGGATAGGACCAGTTGGGAAAAGAGTCACATTTGAGCACGTTTCTTCCCTGACCCAACGGTCCAAGGCAAAGTGTCCACATTTGGGGTGGCTATTTTTTTATTACTAGTCTTTTGTCAACTGCCACCATACAAAGGAATTGCCGCAAGCAGACAATTGCCAGTTCATTCTTTTTTTTTTTTTTTTTTTTTTTGGCAGCAAACACTAGACAGACTTTGAAAGAAGGCTTTTTTCCCTTTGCACCAAAGAAAATGTGGTTAGCTCCTTACAGATTAGGAAAAGGAAAATGGAACTAATAGAAGAAGCCCCTCCCCCACCCCCCAAAAAGATCCCACTGACCATAATCATATTATGCAAAGAAATAATGAGTATGCTTTTTACTATTTATTCAGCATAGCTATTTTCATTATACACAAATGGGAAGACATTATTGAATACTAGTATAGAACTTCAACATTATTTGGCTAATCCTAAAAGTAAAATCTTTTTTTTTTTCCATATTTCATTGTGGTACAATTTCCTGTCTTGAAGAAAGATGGAAACTTTTACTTGGAAGATATATAGTTAGAATTTCCGGTAATACTGAATTAACTCCAGTCAAAATGAACTATTTTACACTGCCGTTATTACTCATTTACCAAAAATACTTTGTTCTGGGTTTAATATTTTCTTAATGCTTTTAACTTTTCGAAGTACTTTCTCATCTAATGTCTCTTAACCTCACAATAAACCTCTGCATCAGGGCAGATATTACTGTTCCCAAAGGACAAGAGGACAATGAGTGATATTCCTCAAGTCATCCAGTTAACAGTGACGGAATTAGGAGAATAACACACCATCACCTTACTCTTAGTGCCACGCATTTTGGAAAAAAACAAAACCAAAACCAAACATCATAGAACTAATCTATGGATTTTTTTATGTGGTAAAAGCAACTGTTATTTGTTATGAAGAACTATGCTTGCCTCGACACTTTTTAAAAAAATATTTCAATAAAAAATCACACTAAAAAACACATAAAAGCCTCTTTTAATGCCATACCTTGACAATACACTTGTCCATGTAAAGCTATGAGGCCCATTACATTTTTATTATGATATGATTATGATGTCAATGCAAATTTCTAAAAAGCTCTATTCAACTGTAATTTCAAGACAGCTTCATTGCATTAAGAAACAAAACAGTCAACATAACATCACGTTAATTTGGGGGTTTTGACAGAAAGCCATAAAACAAAGAAGGATGCCAAGTCGCGTCCACCTAGAATTCGGCTTATCGTGGAATGGGTAGTAGTACAGCACTTAAGGGTTCTAAATATAGAGACCAGTTGGCAATGCGCAGGAAGCCTCAGGAAGAACTCGGGCACAGAGGGCTGGAATTCATTAACGTGTCATCCAGGAGCCTGGCGTCCCATCTCTCCGCTGGCTGACTTTTTGTATTACTAGATCCGGTGCTCACAATGATACACGTCCCTTTATGCTACCCTACTATTGAAGTCAAGGGGAGTGGTGCTGGCAGGCAGTCGGCTCTCTTCTTTGGTATTTTTTTTTCAACCCTGTATATTTATGGGGTTTTTAAATACTATCTTTTCCTGTTTACCATATGTCAAATTCTACATGAACTGATAAAAACATGCAAAGGCCTTATCACTCTCATCTCCGAAAATAGACTTTCTCCCTCCTACCTCCTACACTTCATCAAGGTCCTAACCACTAATTACTAAAATCTAAAATGTTCATCCGACCGAATTGCTTTCTGTGTCCATTTATAAAGCCCTCAATTCAATTATCCACATGGATGCGGGCACCCCCTCCTACCCCCCAAATTCCCTGTCTGTATTTTTCCATTATGCAACTATTTAGCGATTGGACAGTTCAGCATAGAGATGATTCCCACCCCCCCCACCCCCGAATATGGCATCCTCTTTTAAACCCAGCCGGCACCCTCCTCCCATAGACACCGCAGCAGGCTGCTCTCATCAGCTGTGATGTTCCTAACTCTTCACTCCAGGGAGTGCTTCCCTGCTTGATGCTGGTAGCAGATTAAAGCTGTTCTAATTTTCCATCCAAGCCAAATAGATGCATAAGCAAGCTGTTAGATTGTCTCAGGATCAGCACAGTATACAATCGTCATGCTCTTTCGGGGTTTTACTATAGTTAGCATATCGGTGAATATTTGCAAGTAAAATGATACAGGAAGGTGAGGGGAAGAAGGAAGGGGAGGACAGAGATACAAGAAAGCTACTCCCAAATCCAAGGGCACATACCCGCTGAAACAGCAATGAGAGTCAGAACACACTTTACCGGAGCCACGGAAAATGTACAACCAATGCCTAGAATGCATCAATGGCTAGAATATATCCAGTGGATAAAATACATCAACGGATATGGACAGAGGAGGAGGAAGAGAGAATTACAGAGGGTCACCTCCTTCCGTGAACAATGAAAAGCAATTTGTCCTGCTGAGATCTACAGTAGAGATTCTGTCCAAAGGGACAAACTAGAAAACAAGGGTCCCAAAGCAGCTGGGTTGTCACAAGCAGAAGAGGATGGCAGGCCTGCTCTCTGTGCACAGCCACAGGTCACTGCAGACATTTGCCTGAGAGACAGAGTAGGGAGTCATCTCTAAGTGTCTCCCAACCCCATACCGGAATACAGGGTGGAATAGAATCACCAGTGGATAGAGACAAGGATCATAGATGTGAATGAGACAAAGTACTCCTGGCAATCTAAAATTCTGGATGTGATACATTGGTAGATTTGGAGAAAAAAAGTAAGAAACAATATGGAAAAAAATGCAAAAACTCAAAGGATGTTTACAACAACAGAAACATAAGAAACATGCCTGCAACTCAGTGAACATGAGAGAAAAGCAAGTACTTACCTTGTTAAAATGAATTTTTATCATCGTTGCGTTAAAAATTTACAGTAAAAGCCCAGGTGCACACAGTGTTCTGCTGAGTGCGATTAAAGTAAGATATACAAAGGCACCCTTGATTCCTTGTGTTGTTAAGTGCCCTCGAGTTGGCCCAAACTCATGGTGACCCTATGTACAACTGAAAGAAACACTGCCTGGTCCTGTGCCATTTTCATAATCCTTGTTATGTTTGAGCCCATTGTTGTAGCCACTGTGCCAATACTTCTCATCCAGGGTCTTCCTCATTTTCACTGACCCTCTACTTTACCAGGCATGATGTTTTTCTCCAGGGACTGGTCCCTCCTGCTAATATGTCCAAAGTGAGTAAAATGAAGTCTCAACATCCTTGATTCTAAGGGACATTCTGACTGTACTTCTTCCAAGACAGAGTTGTTCTTTCTTCTGGCAGTCCATGGTATATTCAATATTCTTTGCCAATACTATAATTCAAATGTATCAATTTTCCTTCAGTCTTCTTTATTCATTGTCCAGCTTTCACATGCACATGAGGTGACTGAAAACGCCACTACTTAGGTCAGGTGCACCTTAGTCCTCAAGGTGATATCTTTGCTTTTTTATACTTTAAAGAGGTCTTTTGCAGCAGAGTTGCCCAATGCAATACATTGTTTGATTTCTTGACTTGTGCTTCCATGGGTGTTGATTGTGAATTGAAGTAAAATGAAATCCTTGACAACATCAATCTTTTCTCCATTTATTATGATATTTCTTACTGGTCCAGTTGTGATGATTTTGTATTCTCTACGTTAAGGTGTAATCTGTACTGAAGGCTATAGTCTTTGATGTTCACCAGTAAGCACTTTAAGTCCTCTTCAGTTTCAGCAAGCAAAGCTGTGTCATCTACATATCGCAATGAGTCTTCCTCCAAGCTGATGCTGCCTTCTTCATATAGTCCAGTTTCTCAGATTATTTGCTCAGCATACAGATTGAATAAGTATGGTGAAAGAATACAACCCTGATGCACATCTTTCCTGATTTTAAACCATGAACAAGTGCCTCTTGGTCTGTGTACAGGTTTCACAAGAGCACAATTAAGTGTTCTGGAATTCCCATTCTTGCAATGTTATTCATAATTTGTTGTGATCCACACAGTCGAATGCCTTCGCATAGTCAACAACTTCCTGGTATTCTCTCCTTTCAGCCAAGGTCCATCTGACATTAGCAATGATATCCCTTGTTCCAACTCCTCTTCTGAATCCAGCTTGAATATTTGGCGGTTCCTTGTTGATGATGTACTGCTGCAACTGATTTTGAATTATCTTCAGGATAATTTTACTTGTGTGTGATATTAATGATATTGTTCTATACACATTCCGTTGGATCCCCTTTCTTTGGAATAGGCATTAATATGGATCTCTTCCAGTCAGTTGACCAGGTCTTCCAAATTTCTTGGCATAGATGAGTGAGCTCTTCCAGCATTGCATCCGTTTGTTCAGACATCTCAATTGGTATTCCATCAATCCCTGGAGCTCTGGTTTTCACCAATGTGTTCAGTTTAGCTTGGTCTTCTTCCTTTAGAACCATTGGTTCTTAATCATATACTACCTCCTGAAATGGTTGAATGTCAACCGATTTTTTTTTTGGCACAGTGACTCTGTGTATTCCTTCCAAATTCTTCTGATGCTTCCTGAGTCATTCAATAGTTTGCCCAAAGAATCCTTCAGTATTACAACTCAAGGCTTGAATCTTTCTTCAGTTCTTTCAGCTTGAGAAGTTCCTATACCTCCCACTCTGGGTCTCCCTCTCTACACCCATACACTGGGTCTCACTCCCTACACCTCCCGCACTGAATCTCTTTCCCTATACCCAAGTACACTGGATCTTGCTCCTTACACCCCACCCCCATTCTGGATATCCCTCCCTATACCTCCACATGCACTGGTTCTCTCTTCCTGTACCCCTACACTGAGTCTCCTTCCATACACTCACACAGTGAGCCTCCCTCCCCAGACACACACACTGGGTCTCTTTCCCTACACCCCCACACTGGGTCTCACTCTATATACCCCATACTGTATCTCCCTCCTTACACCCCCCACACACTGAGTCTTCCTTCCTAATTCCCACACTGGGTCTCCCTCATTATAGCCCTGCACACGCTGGGTTTCCCTCGCTACAGTGCTCTAGCATCATAGAGCAGTGTGGGCTGAAAGTCGGGCAGGCTGCTCTAGTCTTTGGCCTGCCCTCCTTGCATAGTCTCCTAGGAGGCTCTCTGTGGCTCCTGCCAAGCCTGTGGTCCAGGCTCTGATTCCTGTGATGTAGCTCCTGCCAAGCCTGTGGTCCAGGTGCTGGTTCCTGTGCTTTAGCTCCCAGTGTCTGGGCCCAGCCTTCCTGAGCATACCTACACCATTTGAGTCCCTGTCAGGGAGTAGGGTGGGGCTCCCCCCCACTTGAGTGTTGTTCCCTTTCAAATTGCAAAAACTGTCTCCTTCTTCCCCATGTCACCCTCCAAGTTCTTCCTCTATCTCCTCCCTCCCAGGGACATGTGACATGATAATTTTATAGCAAAAGTCAGAAAGCATAGTTATCTCCCAACAGGATCCACTTTCACCTCTGCTGAAGCCCTGGGATGACAAATTAAACAAATGGCTCAGCTGGGAAAAGGAAAAGGGCAACTACTGGAAAGAACCAGCACAAGAAAAAACTTTGCCATCTTGTTTATAATTTTTTTTTAATGTATTTATTGAGCCATATGAAGAGAAAATAAATTGTGAGAGTCAGGAATTCAGAGAAAGATGGTTGGGCAGAAACACGGTTGTGTCTCCCCAGAGCCACTGAAAACTGTGGTTCACCCTTACCACACACTGGAACACCACAATTACATTACAAGGACTAACATTTATTTTTCTAACTCAATATGGCAGCCTACATGCCTTCAATCTTAGGCAGTTAAACTACTAGCAACTTGTACTTTCTAACTAAAGATGCTGTATTCTTGGAGTGAATAATAGGCACATTATTTTAGTCACATTGTATCTTACATTCCTCTAGCAATTCCTGCTTCTGATTGGAGGGACTATACTTTCAAATGTGAAAAGTCTTCTGTGATGTACATCAGGGACAACTGGACCTTAAAGTTCACCACCATAATGAACTTGGAAGGCCTTTAGCTTTGGGAGGCATTTCCTTCTTTAGGTTTGAGGTTGCTGTAATGTACAGGGTCTGACAGAGCAAATACCAGTTTTGGGATATTTGTTGGCAAAGAAAAAATCCTCAATTGCCAAACTATATTTCCATTCACACTGGAAGTTTGGAAGGCTCTCCAAACATGGGAATGAAAGGGAAATCAGGAAAAAGAACTGAAGTGTGAGCTTTCATCTATCAACCCTTTCGGAAAGATTTTGTGCAAAAGAAAAAAATATAAAGAAAGCTCAGATTGATTAGGAAGGAGAAGGTAAAACACATTTCAAAAACACTGTCCAGAATGCTAAGATCCATTTGGCGTTCTGTAAGCTCTCTTGTACTAAGCATGGGGACTTTCAGGGGACATGTGGACTATATATTGCATCTAAGAGCGCATGGACACCATGGTAATGATTAGCCAGCATAGTCTACCTTCCCTCAGGAGAATGGCCGTTAAGCTGTGGCTTACCAGCTCGCTTCCTCAGCAATCCATATTGTCGAAGTGACGCCCCTTGGCCCCCATACAGTCTTAAACAAAGAAGCTCAGACTAAGAAACCCCTCTACTCTCCTTACCAATCCAATGAAAGGCAAGCTTTCCATGGACATCATCAACGTCATCATCACCAAAGACTCATGTTATGACCATAGGCCCCCTTATAATTTGGAGGGGTGATTTCACCTCCCCTCGTTCCTATTCAGCTAAAAACATACTAGAAGCTTTTGGCAGTGCATGAGAATCTATTAGGATTACTCTAAAAAACAAAAAGTTTTAGATTGACCAAGCCTGTGTTGAATTAGGCTATAATAAAAGAGTAGTCTCTTACAAATTTAAGCTGTGGTTTGGCCAAAATTCTAGACAAACATGCGCGTGCACACACACACACAACACACACACGTACAGAGAGAGAGAGAATATAAAAAGCCTTTCTTCTAAAAGAAATGTCATTTTAGAGTGCAGTAATCCTCAGTAAAGAGGACAATAAGCTCATTTGTTGCTTTTTAAAATAAATTTCAGTGATATTTTAATTTAAAAAACATCCCTCGAATACGCGGAGCAGTTCCATTTAATTTTTAGAGTGTCTTTCCAACATTGCACGAACTCTCAATTCACTGAGTGAGGGCAATTCTTGTATCTAGAAAAATATGAACCACTGGGAAAGTATTTCCCATGCAAACTGTGAAACTGTTAATTATTTTAAAAGAAATAAATTTCAAAACATTGACCAAAGTTCTGACTTGAACCAACCAAAATGGAACTACTAGTCTTAAAATTCCCATGACTCTTAATGCCACCAGCAGATCTCTCTGCTACGTATACAAGGTAGGCCTCCCTCAAAATAATAATAAGCTTTGTAATAATTGCCTCACTTTTATAGTATTCCACATATATATCATGTCATTTGATCCCCAGGAAAAGGCTGCAACATTAGAAAGACAGATGTTACTCCATTTTTTAAATGTAGAGAAACTGATGTCATAGAGCTCAATTATCCAACGTCCCATAGAACAGAAATCTGGAGGTTTTGGCTCATAATACAATTCTCAATAATTTGAAGCCTTATAAGCCACCATATCCAGTGTGGTTAAAATCTTAGTCCCCAAATCAGCCAGACTCATTTTAAATCTCTGAAGATATCAGATCTGATTCCCTTTGTCAGCTGTGCTATGGATTCACTTTCATGGTCAACTAGAGCAGAAATAAAGCAATATATATATATATATATATTTAGAATGATACAAAATCTCTTCCTTTCCAGATTCTTGAGTGAGTTTATTCTCTGGCTACTGTTGTTTATTTATTGTTGTAAGGTGCTGCCGAATGGTTCTGACTCATAGTGACCCAACGTACAATAGAATGAAGCACAGCCTGGTCCTGCGCCATTCCCATAATTGGTTGCTGACTGGACCGTTGTGATCCATAGGATTTTCATTGGCTGATTTTCAGAAGTAGATTGCCAGGCCTTTCTTCTTAGCCTGTCTTAGTCTGGAGCTCTGCTGAAATCTGTTCAACATCGTAGCAATACAAAAGTCTCCAGTGACAGATGAGAGATGGATGCCCATGAGATGCACTGGCCAAGAATCAAACCCAAGTGTCTCGCATGGAGGGCATGAATTCTACTTCTGAAACACCACTACACATTGAGTTGATTTCAATTCATGTGCCCCTCCCCGCCATGTATGCAGAGTAGAACTGCTCCACAGGGTTTTCAAGGCTGTGACGTTTCAGAAGCAGATTGCCAGGCCTGTCCCCCAAGGTGCCTCTGGGTGGGTTTGAATTGCCAACCTTTTGGCTAGTTTTCCAGCAGTTTTGCACCACCCAGGGCCTCCAGAGAACGCAGTAACACAGTACGAATGGCAAGTAGCAGTGGGCAGCGAGAAGATATCTCTAAAATAGTCATTACTAAAAATATCAATGATAAGACTCTGGAAGTTTCGGACTGTACAAAGAAGGAAAATAACTTGTTATGTGGAGGATAATACTGAAAGTAATTGTAAAAAAAGATATACATATAGCTTACTATTAGACAGGCAGCAAAGTGTTTACCAGCTACCACCATTAAATATTCATAACATCCATAAGTTGTAGGTATCTGCCTCATTGTATAGATGCAGAAACTGAGGTCTAGGTAATTTCTGTAAGTTTGCTAATGTCACAAAACTAGTGACAGTAAGAGAACTTAGATCTCATTCCAAGCCCTTGTTTTTAACCCTAATGCTCTACTGGTCTTAGAGATTGTACAGAGACTTTCACAATGCCTCAGGCTCCCCCACCCCCACCACACACACACACACACACACACACAATGTCCTTGCCAGTCTTGAATCTACATTGTCCATTTTTCATTTATTTGCCTT
This sequence comes from Loxodonta africana, assembly GCF_030014295.1. Classification (NCBI taxonomy): domain Eukaryota; kingdom Metazoa; phylum Chordata; class Mammalia; order Proboscidea; family Elephantidae; genus Loxodonta; species Loxodonta africana. The sequence goes on from NC_087352.1 coordinate 33,032,819, forward strand.
AAATTTTTTCCCCACGTTAAAAAAAAAATCACAGAAAGAGACAATAAACTAAGCCTCACTGTGCCTTAGAGCCACAGTGGCACAGTGGTTAAGAGCTACAGCTGCTATCCAAAGGTTGGCAGTTTGAATCTAACAACCACACCTTGAAAACCCTATGGGGCAGTTCCACGCTGTCTTACAGGGTTGCTATGAGTTGGAATTGACTCAACAGCAATAAGTTTTTGGTACCTTAGTATACTTTAATTTCTCAATGGGTTTTGGCTACAAGAATGAAAAAGACAGTCCATGAGTGTCTCAGTGACTAGCTGGAGAGGTTGTGGAGGAGTAGGAAACTATGGAAGGAAGGTGTCGATGGGATGACAGGAAGGGAAATGGAAGGTAAGTATCACCTTCCCCATCAAGCAACATGAGCTGGTATCCTATAGAAACAAACAATCCCATTGCCTCAATAGCTTAATACTGCATGATTTCATTTCTTACTCACCCATACACCTAACATGGGCTGTGTTCGTTGTAGTGCCTCATTTTGGGATCCAGGTTGACAGAGTTTTCACATCCATGGCAGAAAAGATGAAAGCTTCAGAGAGTCTCACACAAGGAATTAAATTTCCAACCCAGAAGTGAGACTCATCACTTTCACTCATAACTCACTGACCAGACTCATCACACAGTGATGACCAGGCCAAGGGCCAGCACATGCAAAACCATGATGTACACAGAAGGTGGGAAGCAAAAATATTTTTGAGAGCACTAATGAATATTCTCTCAATAGCTACTTCCCATTGACTCATCCTAATGACTACTCCTCAGTGTGGCCCAGATTTTGCATTGCTTACACTTAGTAGCACTTGCTTAGCAGCATTTTATTCCCAGATGCATTCCAGTTCACTGGAATAACTAACCTGTTATTGTGCAGAAAATCAGTTTCTCTTCCATCACAAAGATGCACCATATAACCAAAATAAGTCAAGAATATATCTTTGAGACATATCTGAGATGTTTTAGTAGCCTGGGTAATGATGGGTCCCATGTATTTGCCATGGAAGGGTTTATGTCATCTTTATCAGAGGGAGAGTCTTATCTGCAACTTCAATTACGTTCTCTCCCTCTACATTGTCTGATCAGAGACATTGTGCAAGATCCTAAAATCAGGAGTTTCTGACTGATGTGAATGATTCTTCTTATTGTAATTTTCTGTGAATATTATGATAGCCAAGAGGGAAGGGAAATTCATTTGTATGCTGGGAGATTTTCAAAAATCAAACTTTACTTTAAAAGTAAATTTTTATTGCCATAAGGTATTTCTTTTGTGTCATTCCTCACCTTGATGAGAATGTGATGGACCCTGTATAATGAGTAGTATCTGAATCATGCTGGAGGATGTCAAAATAAAATGAAGATTTCAAAAAAGAATCACTTCCCATAAATTTACAAAAAGGCAAATCACATCTCAATTTTAGTAAGCAAATATTTCATTTCCTATCTGTTATATACACATACACAATCATTTGCCATTTTTCACAGTGAGTTGAGAATTTTGTTGAGAGCTTAATGGTTAAGTGTCTGCTATATCTATTCTTTGTGCTGTACATAATGATTAAAATACCCCAGAATTATAAGAAACAATATCACCCATCTAGGATCTTACACTCTGGTTAAGAAGATACTGCATAGATCAGGTATACCAGAAGCACAGCTGAGATGAAGACACATGCGAAATGATTAATTTATTAAGGAAAGTGTTCCCAGGAGAAACTCATTAAAAGAGTGAACCAAGACAGAGGAAAAGCCAAGTAAGCGTGTGCTTTCAGGAAAAAAAAAAAAAAAAAATCCTGCAGAGGTGTCTTAGCCTGGGTTTTCTAGAGAAGCAAAACCAGTACAGCATATAAATATAGAGAGAGAGAGCTTCATATCAAGGAAATGGCTCACGTGGTTGTAGAGGCTGGAACATTCCAAGTCAGTGGGTTAGAATAGAGTCTCCTGATGCACGTATGCACTGGGGCCAGCAAACCCAAAATGGGCAGATTGAAAAGGAGGGCTCTTTTTCACAGGCTGTGAAGATCAACGAATCCCAAAGAACAGCAGGCAAGACCATAGGTAAACTGCTAGCTCAAGTCCCAAGAACTGGAGATCGGATGAACAGGAGCCAGCTGCAGGATCCCGAACAAACAAAAGCCCACAAGCCTTGCCAGAATACTCATTCATAGTCGATGCAGGCCACACACCAAGGAAACTCCCTTTCAACTGATTGGCTACTCATAGCAGATCCCATCATGGAGGTGATCATATATCAAATCTCATCAAGGAAGTGATCACACCATCACACAACTGTCAAACCACTGAGAATCATGGCCTAGCCAAGTTGACACACAGCCTTGACCATCACAAGAGGATAGCTTTAGCCTGATCCTTCAAGATAATCCTGAAGTGAAAATTACACCAAAGAGTTGTCTAGACCTGGGGCAAAGTCTTTCATTCCTGAATTTCCCAGTCATCAGCTAAGGTCTGCCAAGGGAACATGAACTTCTAGGTACTTCCAGCTCTCTGCACATTTAAGCAAAAGGACTTCAGTAGCCCAAGGGCAATCCTTCAAAGAAATGTCACAGATAGTGGTTATTGAAGAAAACCACCCATATGCTGGGAGAGGGGCCCACAGAAAAGGGATTCAAAGGAGTCTGGAAGAAGCACTGACAATATCAATTACAGTCCGCCCCTTGGATTTCTCAAATCCACTGATATTTAGTTTACTCTATATTGTTATGGCATCTTAAGGATGATGGTTAGTCACCATTTCTGGGTTAAACTTACAAGAGAAGGGTTAGTCAACTGAGCTCTACCTCCCATTGCTGTACTTCATCCTGAAGCTACAACTTGTCTTCATCACCTCCATGCACTGGGGCATCCTGCTTCCATGATGGACTGATGCTGTGCCCATCCATGTTAGGATCTGAGGAGTCTGACAAGAGCCACCTCATAATGAGCAACTCTTTCTTCATGGTCATTTACTGTCCCACGGTCAGACACTCAGCCTCTATCAGGACCCAGTACCACACCAAGAGCTGCTTTTTTGCATGATTCTCTGCTGTAGATGGCATGGCTTTGCTCCAGAACACAGGAGTCTGTACTGTAACTCTCACATTTGAACTATCCAGAGACTCTGCATCTTATCTACCTACCACAGATACTTAGAGCACTATGAGATAGAATGAGTTACGTGGCCCAAGTGGTAGGGCTGTGTACACTGCTGCTTGGACCTGTATATATCCCTCTCTTGCTTTGGGTCTACTCAAAACTGTCAGTCTTGCAAGTCACTTGATAAATAAACCAATACAATATTTGCATATGCTGTCTCCAAAACCCTAATAAGTCCGACAAGCCTGGCTTCTTTCTTAATGGTAGAAGGTTGAAGGTATAATAACAAGCTCTTCACATTAGAGTGAATATACTAGTATAGGTCCAAGATGAAATAATCTTAGAGTCTCTAACCTTAGAAAGTTCTGGTATATGTCTAAGGTGTAATAACGTTAGAGTATCTAAGAGGTACTTTACCTAGAGTGAGTGTCCTGGTCTACCCCAGATCACTGGATTCCTAGAAACTCATCAGTGTGACAAGACCCTAAAACTTTGTAGAATTTATCTCCCACCCTCTGAAGCACACCCAGAGTACTCACCACTTCCTGCTCATTGCTCCCTATAAATATGTCACCAAAATAATGGACTGAAAGGATATTTTGGAATTACCAGAGGGTCCAGGACTTTCAGACTGTATTATGACAGAATAGGAAGTTAGTCTACCATGAAACAAGACTGTGAATGTATATTGCTGCCCATCCCAGTTGACGATAGACTGCTTTTGATCATTCTGTTTGATAGGTATTGAAAAGAATGCATTTACCTCCTAAATAGCCATGTACCACAAACCATAGTCTGTGTTAATGTGTTGTAGCAAGGATAGCAAATCTAAAACACCATCTGAGATCAGAATTGCCGGTTGGTTATGTTTTTGGTAGCTTATTTTCATCTGACATGATCTATCAAGTTTTTGAGTTAGCTAGATTGATGAATCAATGTAGATACAATGGGAATACCACCATTGCATCTTCTAAGTCTTTAAAGGTAATAATTTCTGCCATTCCACCCAGGGTAAGTTAATTTTGTTTGTTTGTTTGTTTACCATCTTGGCTGGAGGGTCCCTCAGTGGCACAAATGGTTTGCACCCAACTACTAAGACAAAAGTTGGCGGTTTGAACCCACCCAGTGGATCCATGGAAGAAGGGTCTGGCAATCTGCTTCTGTAAAGATTACAGCCAAAAAAAACCTGTGAAGAGGTTCTACTCTGTAACAAATGAGGCTGCCATGACTCAGAATTGACTTAGCAATAATGGACTTGGATTTTTTGTATGGATCTTGATTGGGACCGGGGAGAGCTTGAGGGACTTCAGATGGTTTTCCTGTGATGGTGCCTCTCACTCCTCAGGAGAAGGACTGGTGAGGACACTGCAGCCTGCTAACCATGTCATCGTGTTGCATATTTGGAGCTCAGGGAGACAATCACCAAGGGTTTGTGGGTCCATCAGTGTGAAGAGTCAGAGCCAGGACTCCATAATCACCTGACCCCTTCTAACAGGCAGGCTAAGATGGCACTTTGGGCCCCTGGAATCAGTGTAGTCTAAGACTCTGTATTCATAGGCCTTAAAATATGTGGCTATGCCTTTGTTTCTAAGTGGAATACTACTCAGATAAACATCTGTAAGTGCTATGGTCAGGGTGCGGTGGAGGGCTTGGAATCACTATTGCAAACACTCATGGTGATCAGGGTCCTTTCTCAAGGGTACCTAGCTTTTCTTTCAATCTGCAGGGACTCTGGAGTGTGAATTATGTCTTAGTTTCCCCAATCTGAGACAGGAAGCTGAGCTTTAAAACTCTCACACCCCTCATCCATTGGCTAAATGCTGTCCCAGGAAAACATAAACTCCTGACATTTCTAGCTGTCTGCATCCTATGGATGAAGCTCCAGTAGCTCGAGGACAATCTTTCAAAGAAGAGTTGAGGTATTAGACGTTGAGGTAGTTTCAAGGGAGGGTGAGGTACTGACCATCGAGGTAGTTTCAAAGAAGAGTTGAGGTACTGGCCATTGGGTAGTCTCAAAGAAGAGTTGAGGTACTTCCATTTACAAGAAAGCTGGGGATTGAGGCAATCTGGGAGGAACACTGACAGTGTCCACTATAAACAGAAAACAGATCAGTAAAAACACAAAGCTATTTCATAACAGTAATTACTAAAAGGGTTCATAGTAGATTGAGTACAGCATAGTTGAAATTTGGGGAAAAGATAGAATTTGAACTGAATCAGGGAAAATAAATAAAATTTGGATAGATGGAGATGTGGAAAAATGAAGAAAATCATTGCTTGTAGGAAGTACAGTAGTCTGAGTGTCCCTCTTTTGGCATCCTGTCCCAACCACACCATGAAGATGGCAAGAAGGTAGTAAGGCCATCGTAACTACAGTGAAGAAACACGCAGAAGAGGACGAGAAGCAAGAGATCTGCACAAGACTCCAGCTGGGGGAAATGTAAAACTTGACTGAAGAGAAGGAAAATGAAGGAATAGCGATCAAAATAAGACTCACCACCATATACTGAGAATAAGTAATTAGTTGTCGATATATCTAACTGTTCTATAAATTTATATACAAATTCATCCATAGTGCCTTTATTGGTTTTCAATAATTCCTCTAAACTGAATGATTTCAGTTATTTTGGAAATATAAATATTTTGGCTCCATCAAGAACTATGAAAGTAGTGAACCCATGCCAGCCACAGTCACAGAGGGGACTTTGTTGAGTAAATGATGCTCAGGTATCTCCCCAGACTTATTGATTGATCGCTGTGGTTACTGGGATGAATTGAGTATCCAGGGCGATAAGACATTTGAGAACTTCCAATAATGTGATACATGAATTCAGATATATGATAATGAAAACACAGAATTAGACAAGATTATTACCCAAGCCATGGTGTTTTCAATCATCTTATAAGCGTGCAAAAACAGGACAATGAATAAGGAAGATGAAAGAAGAATTGATACATCTGAATTATGGTCTTGGCAAAGAATATTGAATACACCATGAACTTCCTGAAGAACAAACAAATCTGTCCAGGAAGAAGTACAGCCTTACAACTGAGGATGGTGAGACTTTCTTTCAGGTACTTTGGACATGTTATCAGGAAGGGCCAGTCCCTGGAGAAGGACAGCATACTTGGCAAAGCAGAGTCAGCAAAAAAGAGAAGGACCCTTAACAGGATGGGTTGATACAGTGGCTGCAACAATAAGCTCAAACATAGGAATGATTGTGAGGATGGTACAAGGACACACTGGATTTCATTCTGTTGTATATGGGATCACTATGAGTAGGAACCAACTCAACGACGCCTAAAACCAAACCAAAAACCCACTGCCATCGAGTCGATTCAGACTCATAGTGACTCTGTAGGGCAGAGTAGAACTGCCCCATAGAGTTTCCAAGGAGCGCCTGGCAGATTTGAACTGCGGACCTCTTGGTTAGCAGCCGTAGCACTTAACCACTACACCACCAGGTTTTCCTGATGACACCTAAGAACATTTTTCCAAGCTTAATTTTTATTTTGATTGTAAGCCTTCTCTAATCAATTAAATCATATATTGCTTATGCCTAAGTTTTTTTTCCTTCCCTAAAAAGCAATAGTATTGTTCTTGCAGTGAATAAAAAGGCTGTGAATAAAAAGTAGATGTTAAACAGGGAAAAAAAAAGGAGGCAAACATAATTTTGAACTAACTCCACCCAAATTCTGCCACACGTGACTGTAAGAATCCAAAAGGGGCCAAGACTTTAGCAAAGCACCACAGTACCCCAGGGACACACACCAATCCCACCAGAGTCTAAGACTGGGGGTTACTATCTGATCCCTGTTCCTCTTAATCTAATTAGCTGATCTTTAGAAAAGAGAATAGAGGTTAGCACAGAACTTGCAAGGTGGGTCCTATCTGCTGGTCCTCATGGCCAAGTTAGGGAAAATCCTGGGCATGTGGATACCATGTTCTCCTAAGCTAAAATGAACAAGCAATTTAGAACAAGGCAGTCCTTACAAAGGAGCAGAGTTGCTGTGGGCACCATCGTAAGATAAGGTAGTTAGCAAAAGCAGTAACACAGAATGAACAAACTGCTTCTTTAGAGCTGGCATTCAGAAATGCAAACAGCCAGTTTGTTTAAATGATGCCCAAACCATATTGTGATGAATATAAATACAGTATCAGAATGAAGTGCACAGATTTAAAAAGTAGAAAATTACAGTATACCCACATTTTTAAATGAAGAGCTCCATTTATGCCTGCATTTTTTTTTTCTTTTAAACAGAACCTGAAAATTAAGGGGTTGACTTGCATTCAGAATATAATGGTCTATTCTTTTTACTCCCTTCCAGTTTCCAGTTAGCCAGATGTCCTATTTTGCACACAGAACTTCTTTGAACTGTAGTGTATTAACTCAGGGGCAATTCTTTCTGGTGGAACCCACAAGAGAGAAGAGGAAAGAGTTTGAGATTTATGGGACTGAATCAAAAGCCTGTTCCTCCATGGAGAAGGACTTCCAGAAGCTGTCACCTTTTACTAGCTCCTTAATCTACGTGCCAGCATTTTGCCCTCTGTGATCGGGTGATCCCCATTAGATATGTCAATGCTTCACTAGTTTTCTTAACTTGGTTCCAGAGATTGCAGCCCAGGAACTGGAGAAAGCCTTGCATTCTGCCCGCCTCTGATCTCGCAGTGAATGCCCACATGGATATTTCTCAAACAGGCTCACCTCTGCTCAGGGCACCCTCGGTCTCTCGCTAGATCAGCCCCTTTCTGAGCAGAGCACTAGACAAGCTGACTGCAGAGGATGAAGTGTTATAATTGAATGGTTTGGACAATTTGAGACTTAAGAGCAGTGAACACTTCAGCAGAAATTCTCCTCTCCTTTCCCTTCCACCTACAAATGCAGTGGGTGGGTTGATGTCTGCATCGCTAGTTGCCCACAAAACCTTCCCAGTAATAATTAACACCTGATCCAAACAACTAGCAGTTCCTTCAGGAGTAAAAAAAAAAAAAGGAAAGGAAAAAAACCTCACTGAAAATAAGAAAGACTCTTTTTTTCCTGTTTTATTTTTAACCTGATGTGTTGCATAGTGCTGAATGTCACCAGACTGTCATTAATGTCACTTTTCCTCATGTTCCATATGTGATGTGGCATATCATCTGACTAATGAAACCCGACGAACAATATGTCAACATAAAGAAACACGCTGGGTCACAAATATGCTTAGAGAACATTAAATTGCAAGGAGATCTATATCAAACGTGTTTTCCATAGGAATAAAATTGAGTTACATAGTTAACATATTACATTTAGGTAGAATACCTTGGAGACAAAAAGAATCAAAACATGTTGTTGAATGACCTATAAAATGCATATTATTGGAACATATTGATAGCCCAGTCAGATGACTACAAACCAGTCACCAGAACTGCAAAGGGGGATGATGCCCTCTCTAAAAAGGTAGTCACTGAAAGGAGCTAAGCCACATTAACAAAAAGCAGTAAAAATAGAAGAGCACCTATTGTTTGGATTAAAATATCAAGTGATGCTGTTTTCTAATAATCTCACTAACACCATTGGTGCAGTATTATATACAAATGGGGCTCCTGAACAAAGATCCTAGGGCTCCAGGCCTGGTCTCCCTGACCCAGACCCTGTTCCAGGCCGTTAGACCACTGCGCGGGCTGCCTTCTCTCAGCCCACATGGATCCCCTGCAAATGGTGCAACCCATCCTCGATAGGATTGACCGAGGATTGTCAATCATGAGAGTAAGCTCCAACCCACCTCCATCAGCCTTTCTAGTCACTTTTCAAAATCTTATACACTCTTCTCAGGCTTGAACCCAAACTTCTGACAAATAGTTTTGCCTCCTAATCTCAGAAAAGGCATGCTGATGCTGGTTGGTTGAGCTTGCCTTCCCTGCATCTCAAAATATTTCTGCGTTTCCACCCATCTTCTCATCTCAAAGAAGGAAGTGGCTCTCTGCCTGTTCAAGGCTGAACTTCATAGGTACCTGCAGTACCTGGGGGGCCTCCTTCACCCACTAGGGGGCCTGGTTTCCTGAAATTTGTCTTTTCTGTGTCCAGGTGGTCTTTCAGTCTTGCATCCTTCAAGTGTCCCCAAAAGCTAAAAGTGGAAGTGCTCTCTCCCCTTCTTAGATTTCTCTCTGTGCTTTCCAACTGTGCTGCTAATACAGCTGTTTAAAAAAAAAAAAAAAAAAAACCGTGACAAAGGCAACACACAATACTGGAGAGATCAACACAAATGGACTAAACTGAAAGCAAAGAAGTTTCCTGAATAAACTGAATGATTCAAAGGCCAGCATACTCATGGCAAGTGTTTGAGGACCATAGTTTCAGCGGACATCGAAGTCAATTGGCATAATAAAATCTATTAAGAAAACATTCTGCATCCCACTTTGGAGAGTGGCATCTGGGGTCTTAAACGCTAGCAAGCGGCCATCTGAGATGCATCAATCTGTCTCAACCCACTTGGAGCAGGGAAGAATGAAGAACACCAAAGACACAAGGTAATCATGAGCCTAAGAGTAGGAAAGGACCACATAAACCAGAGACTACGTCACCCTGAGACCAGAAGAGCTAGATGCTGCGTGGCCACAACCGATGACTGCCCTGACAGAGAACTCAACAGAGAAACCCCGAGAGAGCAGGAGAGCAGTGGGATGCAGACCCCAAATTCTCGTAAAAAGACCAGACTTAATGATCAGACTGGGACTGGAGGAACCCCGGAGGCCATGGACCACAGACCTTCTGTTAGCCCAAGACAGGCACCATTCCCAAAACTAACTCTTCGGACAGTGATTGGACTGGGATAGAGGATAGAAAATGATACTGGTGAAGAACAAGTTTCTTGGATCAAGTAGACACATGAGACTATGTTGGCATCTCCTGTCTGTAGGGGAGATGAGAGGACAGAGTGGGCCAGAAGCTACTTGAATGGACACGAGGAGAGTGGAGGAAGAACTGTGCTATCTCATTAGAGGGCGAGCGATTAAGAGTATATGGCAAGGTGTACGTAAATTTTTGCATGAGTGACTGACCTGATTTGTAAACTTTCACTTAAATCACAATAAAAATTAATTAAAAAAAAAAATCTTTACTGTCTTGCTTAATGTAAGACAGTTGGATTCCCATATCTGCTTCTGCATTAAAAAAAAAAACAAAACCTTTGATCTTCTTGTTTTCAAATGCATTGTCCTTTTTCTAGTCTTCCTCCTTCACTCAGTGTTGTTTTCCAGGCCCTAATTCCTGACCATTTCTTTCCCCTTTGCTGCAACTGCTCTGCACACATCTTATCTTCCACTCTATTTATCATTTCTTTATTTTCCTTTCTGTGCTCTTACCTCGCCCACTTGATGAATTTAGGTATTTCATAACAAGCCACCCTTGACCCTCTTCCTTGCTCCCTTAAATACTTCACTTACTTTCACAGCATTAAATATCCCCTCCATAGGTAATAGATGCCTATATCACAAGGGCAGATCTCGAAGAACTAGATGGTGCTCTGCTACCACCGATGCCTGCCCTGACAGGAAATACAGCAGAGAATCCCTAATGGAGCAGGAGAACAGTGGGATGCAGATCTCAAATTCTTGTAAAAAAAGACCAGACTTAATGGTCTGACTGAGACTAGAGGGGCCCCAGAGGTCTTGGTCCCCAGACCCTTTGTTAGCCCAAGGCTGGAAGCATTCCTTAAGCCAGCTCTTCAGACAGGGATTGGACTGAACTATAAGACAGCAAATGATACTGGTGAGGAGTGACCTTCTTGGCTCAAGTAGACACATGAGACTATGTGAGCAGCTCCTGTCTGGAGGGGAGATGAGAGGTCAGAGGGGGACAGGAGCTGGTTGAATGGACAAGGGAAATACAGGGTGGAGAGGAAGAGTGTGCTACCTCATTAGGGGGAGTGCAGCTAGGAGTACATAGCAAGGTGTGTTTAAGTTTTTGTATGACTGACTTGATTTGTAAGCTCTCACTTAAAGCACAATAAATTAAAAAAAAAAAGTGCAGATCTCTTGCCAATGTCCACCCCTCATTCCTACTGCCCCCCCCCCGCTCCACCGAACTCATTCTTCCCAGCTCACTGAAACTTCTGAAGCTGTACTTCCTACCATCCACTGAGGTACAACACGAAACCCCTACTCCCACAAAACTTCCCTGAACCCCCAACAGGAGGTAATTGCCCTTTTCTGAGATCATTGCCAATCATTCATTCATTCATTCAATCAACAGCTCTTGATTAAGCCCTGTGCTGGGTGATGGGGAACATTGTAAATGACCACAGTGCTTGACTCTAAGAAACAGTCTAGCTGAGGAAGACACCCATATAAACAGATCATCATAATAAAGCCTGTTGGTGTAATGATTAGGTTGAATAAAAAATGCTGTGGGGTTACACAGGGGAGAGACCTAATCTACGCTTGGAGGAGTTCAAGGACAGCATCCCAGAAATAGTGGCTTCTAAGTTGAGAGTGAAAACATTGGCTGGAATCAGCCAGGGGGTGACTGCATGTGCAAAGACCTAGAAGAGAGAGAGAGACAGAGAGCCTGGCTTTCCATGAACTACAGCCTGGAATGCAAAGACTTAAATGTCAAGCCCAGAGGTCAGATTACTCAGTTCTTCCTAAACCTCTTTGAAGGGTGTTAATCTGGGAAGGTCATGATGTAACTCGTGTCCCAGAAAGGTCACCATGGATAAACAGCTGGAGTTGGGTGGGCCTGGAGACAAGAAGACCAGTCAGACGCCGGGAGAATCAATTAAATGAGTGATGGTGATTTCCTCCTGAACTCAGGAAGGGGCAATGGGAATAAAAAGGAGTGGGCAGACGCAGGATACACTGAAAAGGCAAAAACAGCAGATTTGGTGTTTACTTGGCTATGAGAGAATGAGAGGCGATCAAGAGCTAACAGGGACACCCACAGTCCTCCCAGAAACACTGATGAGGATGGAGGTGCCATTGACCAAGATAACATATTAAGAGGAGCATGAGCAGCATTGGAGAGAGAAGATGGTGACCAGTCCTACATGGCATTTTAGTACTTTCTGCATATGCTTTCTCCCTTACGAGACCCTAAGTCACTCGAGGGGAGGATTTGCATCTTCTGCAGCCTGGGTCCCCCTGTGGTGGCCAGCACTGCACCTTCCAGACTCAGAGCGCATTCCGATAAAACAAGCATGGCTGAGACAGAAAGTTCAGGGGAGCAGCTTTCCTGGTTTTCTCACCTTGAAAGTCTTTTCCAACCCTGTATTTAATAAAAATAACAGAAGAATTTGTTAAGAATAACTGAATTCCCTCAGTAGAATCAGAACCTTGTGTATTTTTAATACAGACGGTTTCATTATATATACATTTTTTTCTTCATTATAAGAATAGCCAATAAACTACTAAAACCATACAGTGGCATTCTAAGGTTACTCTCCCCGTGAAGTAATTGTGAGAACCCCCAGCCAGAGTGGCTGAGACCATGACAACGTTTCTGGCTCTGACCAGCGTCTTCTAATGCTCCCATGTCAACCGATACCCTAAGTGAATCCGCAGACCCGACTCTGGTCTTGAATTGCTACTCCTTTCCTGCCATTTGTAGATCATCCTGGGCCTTTGCATCTGCCAACATTCAAAGTCCCCTAGAAGCACAGTCTTTATAGAACTTTTCTTCCCTTCCTTCCATTTGGGTGGCCCCAGAGCTTTCTCTCCTCATTCGGCCCTGTCATCTTCTATCTGCTTTCCTTCCTTCCAGAATCTGTGTGTTGTGTATTGGAAGATGGAAGGATTAATTCCTGTTGAACATCTGACTGGGTAAAACCATGACAATTCTTACGTGACACCGTTAGGCAACTCTCAGCAGGAATTAGAGTTGCTGCTGTTCAACATTAACTAATGGCCAATAAGGTCTAGGACCCATTTGCACATGGTAGAAACAGAATGAATATTTGTTGAATGACTAAATGAATGAATGAATGAGCCAATCTAAGCCATTCCATCTGGCTCTAAGCAGAGCTGATCCTACTTCTAAACCTGTCCAAAATTGTATGCATATTGACTAGGAAATTGAAAGAGTCTTAGTAGTCACATGATCTGCCCTTCAATTCAAGTCACAGAAGGAATTAAGAAAGGAAATTAATTATTATAAAATGGTTGCCATGTGGCAGACACTTCACATTTGTTACTTTACCGAATCTTAATAGCAACCTTAGGCTCAGAGAACCTCAGTCACAGAGCTGAAGTTGGGGGTTGGGACCCAGATCCAGGTTGGTGTGATTCCATTCTTAGGAACTATCAACTCCAACATGTTGGTAGAATCACTGGTAAACAATAAAAAAACAGTTGCCATCCAGCCAGCTCTGACTCATAGCTGCCCATGTGTGTCTGAGTAGAACTGTGCTTCACAGGGTTTTCAGTGACTGATTTTCTAGAAGTAGATCACTGGATCTTTCTTTTGAGATGTCTCTGGGTGGGCTCGAACTGCCAACCTTCTGGTTAGCAGCCAAGCTCATTAATCATTTGGGCCACCCAGGGACTCAGTAATAATATCTTAATTACGATCTTCTGAAAATCAATCTTTTCTATGCAGCACTATCAATCTGTATTTTGTATGTGTGTGTGAAACTATAAACATCCAAAGATACACCATTTCAACAATTTCTACATGTACAGTGACTTTGGTTATATTCTTCAAGTTGTGCTATCATTCTCACTTTTTCCACGTTATTCCACCACCATTATTAAACTCACTGCCCCCGAGCAGTGATCTTCCAAGTTGCTGTTGTCAGCTTGATCTCACATAGATAATTCTTTAAAAGAATATAATGTTCAAAGCAGACACACTTTACTAATTAAAGTATGCTTTTTTTGGGGGGGGGGTGGTTTAAAGAAGACTTTGAGGGATAGTTTTGGTTTAAAGTTTAAAGATTATCTCAGGGCAATAGTTTTGGGGCTCTTCGAACTTCAAGAACTCCAAAATGTCTTGATTTTATTGAGAATTTGAAGTTCTGTTCTGCATTTTTCTCCCTTTTGATCAGGATTCTTCTATATCCCTGATGATGTAAAAATCCTCACAAGATATTAGCAAACTGAATACAGAGGCATATTAAAAAGATGATTAATCTGTATTTCGCCAAGATGAAAAAAATACTTGTTGGTGAGATCCACCAAGCTCTTTTATACGGCTACTTCGAATTTGACTATAACCCATCATTTTCTCTTTTGTCACTAAAAGGCCAAGGGAATGTGTTCCTTTTGTGAGACGATTTTATAGCGGTGACTCAAGCAATTCACCATGTTGTCCTATGTGCGACTTGTTCTGCAGTTACCATTGTGCTTAATGGAATCACCAGGCGGTTACTATGTGATTATTGGGAAATAATGCTGGGTATTTTGCAGTGAGCCCATCAATAACCCGTGTCACTATCACACCTACCATTTATCCCTGTAATTAAGATATTGTTGACTTCTATACACTGTTTTAAACAAAAAAATAGGGACAACCATATTTTTCAATGGTATTTCATTTCACTGGAACCTAGTAAATGTGTAACATCAGATACCTGAGTTTTTGTAAATGATCTGCCAGCCCCAGAAGGAGATGCTAGAATTTACGTCAAATCATCATAATGGATACTTTGTTGTTCCAACCAGCACAAAAACAGATGTATTTACAGTCCCAGCAGCTGCAGACCCACTATTAGAAAGCCGGATTTGTACTTCCTATTATATTTGTACTTCCTTGGTAAATCCCAGCACTCATGCTCCTGAAACAGAAGTGATAAAGGAAGAGAAGGAAAGCTGAAACTAAAATGTTCAAACACTGAAAGAATTGGTCTGGCAACTCAAGAATATGAACAATTCTGGTTTTCCGGGGCAAAACTACTTTACATCATAGTGGCAATTAATGATTTAATGCCTTCCTGCCCCCACAGGGAAAAAGATACCCCTTCTGGCTAAGAAATATTATTAGAAGGCGTATTTTCAGCCACTTTAATAACTGATGGCTCCAGAGAATATAAACAACAAAATGTGGACGAGTGGCAAGTGTCTCTTTATTTTATAGTAATCAAATATTTGGCTGAGTACATGGCCATACGGAATAAAAATCATGCTCCCTAGCCTACCTTGCAGCTAGGTTTGGCCACATGCAGAAGTTCTGACCGATGGAATATGAGCAGAAGTAAAGTGTGAGACGAGTCTTCCTCCCAACCCCTGGCGTGCCGACCTGGTGGCAAGAAAGGATGGACAATGTGGAGCAGGGCCACTCAAAGACGGTGAAGCAACAAGGTAGGCAGAGCCTGCTCCTGGTGACTTGATAGTTAGAGCCACCATGACAACACAGAATCTTAGGTGAGGGAAACACACTTCGTCTCATTTGACCCACTGTTATTTTGAGTCTCTGCTCCATACATACAAACCCATACCCAAGCCAATAAAATCACATATCAAAACTATAATTCTGTTTGAGCTTCTCTTGGAATCCAGACTTCTTGGAGCCATTAAGACTAACGAACTTCCAAAACTATTGCCCTGAGACAATTTTTAAAAACTTAAGACTGAAACTGAAAATATCCCCTGAAGTCTTCTTAAAACCAAACAACAGTTCAGCTTAACTAGTAAAGAATGTCTGCCTTGAGCATTGTGTTCTTTTAAGAACTGTCTATATGGGATCAAACTGACAACAGTAACTCAAAACATTAGATAGGAAGCTTAGTGAGTTTATGTTGATGGGGGAGGAAAAATTTGGAAATGGAGAGTGAAAATGGTTGCACAACTTGAAGAATGTTATCAAGGTCACAGAATTGTGCATGTAGAAATTGTTGAACTGATGTATGTTTGCTGTGTATATTTTCAACAACACCAAAATAAAGTAATTTTTTTAAAAGTGCAATTCTGAAGTAAGAATTGTGATGGGGTGAAAAACACAGCTGTTATTTTGTTTTGTTTTGTTTTCTCCCTCTCCTTGTCTTCCTAACACTTCCAAGATCCTAAGAAAACAAAAGTGAAAATTCTACAGAAGCAGTTTACCAATATACAAAAGTATGTTTGTGTGTGCATATTTTACCTTGCTAGGTAAAAATTTGTTCTAAGTTTGGAAAGCTGCAAACGTGCCGTGACTCAAGTGAATAATTGGTGAATAATGCAGATTCATCTCCACTTCTTTGTGCTGATATGTTCTTTTACTTTTGGGGTGACCTGTAGATTTAATTGGAAACCCTGGTGGCCTAGTGGTTAAGAGCTACAGCTGCTAACCAGAAGGTCAGCAGTTCGAATCCACCAGGTGCTCCTTGGAAACCCTCTGGGGCAGTTCTGCTTTTTCTCTAGGGTCGCTATGGGTCAGAATTGACTCGACGGTAGCGGATGGGTAGATTCAATCGGTTAACTGGTAGAGTGATGAGTTACTAACTGCTGTCAAGTCGACTCCAACTCACGGTGACCCCATGTGTGTCAGAGTAGAACTGTGCTCCACAGGGTTTTCAATGACTGTGATCTTTCAGAAGGAGATGGCCAAGCCTTTCTTTTGAGGTGCCTCTGGGTGGCCTTGAACCTCCAATCTTCTGGTTAACCATGTGAACCACCCAGAGACCTCCCCCCTCAAAACAAACCAACCAACCTGTTGCCATCAAGTCGGTTCTGACTCATAGTGACCCTATAGGATGGAATAGAACTGCCTCATAGGGTTTTCAAGGAGGTCTGGTGAATTCAAACTGCTGACCTTTTCATTAGCAGCCAAATGCTTAACTACTGTGCCACCAGGGCTCTAAAAAAAAAAAAAAAAGCTCTAGACTACTTCAAATTATCTAGGAAATTTACTAATGCACATAGGCTCTGAAAATATTTCCCATCATGTTAAAATGCTTAAGAGATAAATATGTGTCCCTCCATAAGAAATTATAACACTAATGGCGTTAATAACATCATAACTTTTTTGTTGTTGAAATGTTCATTGAGTAGATGCAAGCCAGGGCGGAATTTGTAGCTTCGACTCCAGTCTTCCTAACCATCCCTCCCATTTTCTCTTCTCTTCTTCAATTACTGACAATATTTTCTGAAGCAAAATTCTGGACACATGGTCTCCATTAATTTTTAAAGACATAGGGATTGAGGTCATGAATTACTGAGAGACACTAGCTGAATGCTCAGGGCTTGTCTCCCAGAGTGGTCATGTTTGATATGGGATGTCAGGGTGCTGCATCTGAGCCCCCGCTTCAAGGATGGCCGCACCCAAAATCAGTTAACTCTTGCTCATTGTCTTTCAGATGCCCTTTGAAACTGGATCTCTTTGAAAGTAGGACCATCTGGGAAAAATGGAATGACATGCCTTCGCATATTTGAGACTTTCTGAAACACCTACTGAAATGATTCAAAATTAGTTGGCTGGACTTTAGAAAGGACACCAAAAAATAATAATAATAAAGTAGTCCAAAAAATGAGGGATAAATAGTTTCTCAGTTTGTCAGTCCTTCCTTCTGTCAATTACTTGACATCTTTTCTGTCTAACTTTTTGGTAGTGATGCAGAGACCACACAAATGGAGGATGAAATGAGACAACCAAATTTATTTTTACTTATGGACCTGAGCCAGAGTTTAAATGACTCAGCCAATGGCACTTACTTCCCTTGGGAGCCTATTTTCTAGTCTAATAGATCTCACTGTTAGGAAATTTCTCTTATAATTCAGCATAAATTGTCCCTTGCTGAATGCCATCCCATTATTCCTAGTTAGATGTCCTTGGACTACTTTAAACAACCAATCCCCTTCTCATAGGCTTCTGCATTGCCAAGCAGGAGACAGAGATGAAGAAGAGAAGAAAAAATGGGTAAGCTGATTAGGAAGAATGGGGTTGAACCTACCAATTCTGCCCTGGCTTGGGTCTAATTAATGGACATTTCACCCACAAACTGTTACATATGGAGATTAAACAGAAAATTTATTCACAGGGGGATTGAGTAATCTCTGAAAAATTGTTAAATTTCAGCTAATCTCGATATCTGCCTCTTTATAATTTCTCTATAAGTGAAGTAGGTCAAAATGCTAAACAGTAAAGATACAGTGGACTGTATCTGTTCACAAGTTTTAACATGAGAAGTCCAGCTCTATTCTTGGTTATTGACCACTTTTCCTTCCCTTTTTGCTCTATCTAGCACCCCTTCTAATTAATAACGGTCAATATTCATTGAGGAATGGAGCCCTGGTGGCACAACAGTTAAGCTCTCAGCTGCTAGCCAAAAGGTTGGCAGTTCGAACCCACCTAGAGGTTCTGTGGGAGAAAAGAGCTGGAGATCTGCTTTCGTAAAGATTACAGCCCAGAGAAGCCTTTGAGACAGTTCTACTTTGTCACATGGGAATGCTATGAGTTGAAATTAACTCAAGCGCCTAACAACAACAACATTCATAGAAGTGTTTTAAAATATCTGGATGTTGTATGTATTATTTCAGTTCATACTCACAACATGGCATTGATGGCATGGTTTGTCCAAAACCCCATGGCCAGGAACTGTCTCTCCACCTCCCCCACTCACATGGTTGCAATAGAAGTATCCATGTTCTTGATACAGCCAGGCACCAGCTACAATTGATCAGTGTAAGTGGGAGTTCATCCAAACCTGGACAAATGAGTCCTCCTCAGGAATGTGTTTGACTTGGGCCCAAGATAGTCAGTTCAGTCTCTCTTTGGGTATCTGGACTGCAGTATGGAAAGCTTGGGAGCAGTTAGCTGTCATCTTTTCTGCTGTGTGGACCAAAGAAGTGAAGATAGGGGAGAGGGAGTAAGATGCCCAGAACAGGACAAAATGAAAGGCAGAGTTAAAACTTGGACACAATTCCAGGCCCTGTTTCCATTTACTTCTGAGACTTGGTCACATCCTCTGTTTTGGTTTCATGAGAAATATCATAATTCTAAAAATAAACACCATTTAAACTGCACTAGCACTCTTTAAAGGAAACCAGGTTGCCCAAAGGTTTAGCCCTCAGCTGCAAACCAAAAGGTCGATGGTTTGAACCTACCAGTGGCTCCTTGGGAAAAAGGCCTGGCAATCTACTGTCATAAAAATTACAGCCTAGGAAACCCTATGGGGTAGTTCTACTCTGTCACATGGCGTTGCTATGAGACAGAATCAGCTTGACGGCACCCAACAACAACAGTACTCTGCAACACGAAGAATACTAATGGAGCTTATAGCTGTGGATACTGCACAGCTAGTAAGTAAAAGAGCAAAGACTCAAATCCAAGTCTTTTTGACTCAAGGCTAAGTTTTTAATGATCACAGCGTACTCACTACCTTCATGTTTTATAATTCACACTAAGGTGCACTATAAAGAATACGAACAGTTTGGGGGAGGGAGAGACCATTTGTACCAAACGCTTTACAGCAAGTTGAAACTCTCCTTTAGCATAGACATGGCCTAAGTGGCACTGGGCACCTCCCTTTACCTCTCTGAGCACCAGGTCTCCATCTGTAAAATGGGCACAACAACGGTTGCCCTGACAAAGTGCGTCACGGGGGTGAATGCCAACACCCCCAAAGAGTCTCATGCACTACTTACATGGAAACTACTTTTGTTCTTGGTTACTCCTTGAGGAATCCATATTTTATGATGCACGACAGATCTACTAAGCAACCAGGATATCCACACAGCCAGGAAACACCACAATGGGAATTTCACAGTGATGAAAATGAGGAAGGAAATGCACAGCCCTGACTGAGCCATGGCCGATGCCGCAGAAATCAATAGAAGAAAGAACCATTAGGTTGTCTCTAAGCATTGGCCTTACTCCCCCCCAGTTCATTTGGCAAAGCTCTTTGCAATGCTACATTCACAGCATACACAGTGCTTAAGGGAAATAGGTTTCTCTGCAGTCTCACTTTGTAACTAGATGACATTCTTAGGAAAGACTTTGTACCCAAAGCTGTTATGAAAGACAATCAGCTGTTTCTCAGTGGCAAGTAAGCTTGCTGGCTTTGCGCCAATTTGCCATGCCGTTTTGTACACACCACATCTTGGTTTCCCCTTCCTGCCTGGAGATTGGTCCTATAGAATTCCTTCAGGACCCGACTCCATTAAACAGCAAAACCTAAGTATGCAAATGATCTCCCAACTACACGTACGTGGCTTGAAAACGTTATTCTTGGGAAATTGCTGATTATGGCAAATTATGAATTAACATGTCAGGCACTGGGGTTTGAAACTTTATAACTGTGTTTAAGCGCCCTTAAATGAATTGGAAAACAGAAGGGGGAAACGGCAAAATCAGTGATTCTGTGATTGCTAAGATTGCCAACAGTCAATTTCTGCCTACGGACTGCCAACGGCTCCAGTCTTTTTACACACACACACACACACAAGCACGCACGCACACAAACACACGTGCCCAGGAACATATAATAGAGCAGAAAAACAGATGCGTGAAACAGAAACAGACAATATGAGATTTGGTCCTGCCTCTGGTCTAGGCCCCTTGACTGATTTTGTCAAAGCTTTCTAACTCAACTCAGCCCCTTTCAGTCTTTCAAACATGTATTACTGGAGCTCCTAAAACAAGCCAGAGCCCTGGTGGCAAAGTAGTTAAGTGCTATGGCTCCTAACCAAAAGGTCAGCGGTTCAAACTCACCAGCCACTCCTTGGAAACTCTATGGGGCAGCTCTACTCTGACCTAAAAGTTTGCTATGAGTTGGAATTGACTTGATAGCGATGGTTTTGGTTTTGGTATATGTTGGGCAGTACTAGGCCCGGGGGGCTATGACAGAACAGGAGGCAGATGGGGGCCCTCCTCTTGAGGCCCATGCCCCTCAGGGCCCAGCTACCTCTCCAGGTCAGGAGCATCTGCAATATGGAGGCCACTTTTGAAATGCATGTTCTCAGGCCTCGCCCCAGAGCCACTGCATCCAAATTGCTGGCGAAGGCACCCAGGAAGCTTTGTTTTATAAAACTCCGCAGCTGCTTTTTAATGCATACTAATGCTCATGTTTTAATAACACGTCTAGGGCAGTTTTAGTAAATACTATGGAAATTCAGTAGTTTAAAACAATTGGTTTTAGTCTTTGTAGACCCTGAAGGCTTAGCTGTTTGTGTAGCAGAGTTTAGCTATGATTCAGAAATTTTCAGAGAATTGCAGACCCCGCCCCCCAAAAAATAAGGCTTTTTTTTTTTTTTTAAAAAACCACTGTAGTAATATTGGCTGTACGTCTCTACTAAATACATGTGTTGCTTCCATTAAATTACATTTCCACAAGGAAGGACCGAGTAACGCAGAAGTTTTCTTCAGTCTCTGCTCATGTAATAGTTATTCTTTAAAAGGAAAAAAAGCTGATTATATTGCTCAGCACAAAGTCAATTGCAGAACAAATTGTTTTATTTGAGGAAAGCTCCTGGTCAATATGGTCAGAAGTGATGCCTTCCTTTTCCTCAGTGGCAACGGATCAATAGAGTGGATGCTTTCAAGTTCCCAGGTACAATCACATTGCCACGTAGCAATGACAATATTCAGGCTCAGAAAGAAAGGAGCCCAAGGCCCTTTATGAGAGAAAGATTGTCTTAGAGAAGAGTGAGGCCAGGGACAGTGATTTTTTTTGCGACTCTGAAAGTAAGTTTAAAGAGCTCCTCTGTCCCCCATCTGTCTGGTGGCTTCCTGGTTCCTTAGAGATGCCGCCAAGGTGAAGCACGAGCAAGGTGAAGCACAAGCTAATTATGAGATTTCACTCCTGCACTGGGCATCTGCTTCGAGGCCCCATCTCCTTCCCACCCCTTAAACTGAATTTTCCTCTAAAAAAAATCCAAGATGGCTTTCCTTTTCTATTGACCTCAACCCTCCCTCCTCCTGAGAACCTAGTCTAAATAGCAGTGCCTTTTTTGGTACAAATGATTTAACATGCTCTGAAAGGTTGGAGGTTCAAACCCATCCGGAGGTACCTCAGAAGAAAGGCCAGGCTATCTGCTTTCGAAAGGTCAGAACCTTGAAAACCCTATGGCACAGTTCTACCTGCAAGCCTGGGGTCACCATGAGTCAGAGTTGACACCATGGCGATTAACAACAACAACATAGACAATACAGGGGAATGCAGCAAAACACTAGACTTGTTCCTCAATTTACTCACCACCACACTGCTGCTCCTCCTTAAATTCCTGATGACTGAGTGTTGCCAAGTCTGAGGGGCACCTCGCAACCTTGTTCTCTGACCTCTCTGCAAACAACATGGCTGGCACCCCCTTCCCCTGGCTTCTGGACACCAGCGCCGGCACGTCTCCTCTGCTTCTCTGGACTCTGCTCAGTGCCTGTCATCCTCTTATTCCTCCCCTACCCTTGACCTTGGAGGTCTGACCCAGGCTCTGACTTCTCACTACTGCAAGTCCTGGGGACACGGTCCTCACCACACACAAGTCACCTGCAGCTCACTCCCTGTACATTGTTCCTCCTCCCTGAAGGGTCTCCCAGAATCCCACATGAAAACTGCTTCTCACTTCACCTCCACTCAGCACCTGCCCCATGCCACCTCCCCTGAGCCACCCTTACTCACCCCTTGTTTTCTTCATGCCTCCCTCACCTGAAATATTACTTACCTTTTGTGCTTTATCCCACTGTGGTAGCCACAATGCTAAGATCCCACTCCCAGGGCCTATGCACACTCTGGGACCCCCTCCCCGAAGTGTGGGCGGGACTGTGAACCTGAGAGGGTTTCACCCCTGGGGATGAGGCCATTTTATGTAACAGGGCTTTCAGGACATTCCCTCCTGCTACTCTGTTTCATTATGCAAGATGGTCAGAGCAGGCCGGAGAGAGGTTCTCCTGCAAGCATTGAAGAATGAGCTGCTATGCCCTGATGGGCCATGTGGCAGGACCTGAGGGCACGTGCAGGGGCTGAGAGCGACCTCCAGTCAAAAGGCATTGAAGGCATTGAAGAAGTGAGCCTCCATGCTCTGATGGGCCTCATGGCAGGATCTGAGGGCACCTGTCAGAGCTGAGCGACCTCAGGGTGACAGCCAAGATGAAATGGGAACCTCAGCCCACAGCCGCAGGGATCTGAGTCCTTCCAACAATCTGATGAGTTGGGAAGAGCACCCAAGCTCCAGATGAGAACACAGATGGCCAACACCTTGATTTCAACCCAGTGGAACCTGAGCAGAGAACCCAACCACTCAATGCTAGACTCCTGGCCCTCAGAAATGGCAGATAACATGTTGGTTTGCTTTAACCTGCCAAGTTTTGGGCCATGTGTTTCACTCATGAGAGCAGGGGAGTTGTCCATTCTACTCACTGCTTCACCCTCAGCACAAAATGTCTAGGGCATGGCTGGGATCAGCAATGAATCCCAGGGCTGCTGCTTATTGTGGCCCAATTTCACAGAGCCCCTAGCGTTTCTACAACTCCATCCTTCCTGCCTCATCTCCTCTCAGTCCCCTGAGCCTCTGGTACTGCCACCGTTCTGCCCCAAAACAACCTGGGTAAGAGGCCATGCCCCCTGATGAGTTTCTTCCCCAAAACCCCATGGAACTAAACATCCAGAGAGTAAATAACATGAGTGGGGCCCTTTTCCACAGGGAGGGTGGCAACAGGAAGGGTGCCACTCCTACGCCTCACCAGGAATAGCTCTGCCCACCATGAGGCTCCCCCAGCTCTAAGCACATAAACTATGGGGTCTACCAAGGAATTCTCTCCAGATACATCCCTTCCTTTCCTAGGGGCCTTATGGGGACAGCTGGTAATATGGTGACATTTTCCATGTCGTTTAGTCTACGCTGATAAATTCTAGCTCAGACCTCTCCACTGAGCTGTGGGTGTGCTCTCCCATCTGCCTGCTGGTTACCTGCACTTGGGAGTCTCATTTGTTGTCGTTAGTTGCCATCCAGCCTACTCCAACTCATGGTGACCCCATGTACAATGGAACAAAATATTGCCCAGTCCTGTGCCATCTTCTTGATTGTTGGTATACTCAAGTCCATCGATGTGGCCACTGTGCATTTTCAGTGCCTTCGAAACTAAGACTCATCTTCCAGCACTATATCAGTCAATGTTCTGTTATGATCCATAGGGTCTTCACCGGCTAACTTTCGAAAATAGATCACCAGGCCTTTCTTCCCAGTTCTAGTCTGGAAACTCAGCTAAAATCTGGGTGACCCTGCTGGTATTTGAAACACCGGTAATATAGCTTCCAGCATCATAGCAACATGGAAGCCACCACAGTACAACAAGCTGACAAGCTATATGAAATACCTTCTAAGTAAATTCATGTGTTTTCCCAAGAGCTGAGGACCACCCTAGAAAGAAAACACAAATTGGTCCTTTATATAGAGTGATCATGGATAGATAAATCTTAAAAAATCTTAGGAAATCTTAGGAAAAAAAATTTTTTTTTTATACTAGATCATATATATATTTCTAGAAACAAAACATTGTTTCTTTGGGATCAATGATAGGATAGTCCCATATCCATTAAAAAAAAAAAAATTCTCTATTTTCTCTACACTCAGTGTCACAGGGTTCACATAGCTTCCCAATTGGGCTGGGCCCACGACGTCCCAGGTATAGGCATGATATCACAGAAGATCCAGAATAGTTAGTGAACTGTATTTACCCAGTGCCACAGCCTCACACAAAATTGTTCACCAAGAGCTTAACAGTGTGAGGGAAAGCGTGTTATCTCCTTGAATAGCCTCACCCATCCCCCCCCAAAATAAAGTGTTCTGGTGATTCCATGTTAGTGTTATAAAGTTCCTAACCATGAAAACTCCTACTGAACCATTTAGATCTAGACTCTACCCCCACCACCCCCGTCCTCACACTAAATAAGTAAATAAAGGGTAGACACCAGTAGGAATATAAACCAAAACAATGGGAAAAGAAAAACCCAGTTGACATCAAACTCGTTTTGTCGTTATTACTTATTGTTGTTGCCCACTTCAGTTGTTTTTGAAGTGCACTAGTTGGAAAAACTGCTGGAAAAATGGGGGAGGAGGGGGGAGGCTATAAGCATTTCTTAAGAATGTGTGCTGTTCTGAGATTCCAGAAAGCCCACGTCTGTCACTCTTGTGAAATTACATAGAAAGCCGGCCATGTGAAGCAGGCGTTTTTTGTGTGCATAATTCCAAATCAAACATATTCACGTTATTAACTTTTTAAAGTGTATTAGTCTCCATGCTAATGAAAGCAGTCATCCTTGGCAAATGCACATGGCTCCCTAATGAAACGTCAATAGATAGATCGGCAGTGAAGTGAGCACGTCCAATGGTTTATGCCAAATTCTGTTTGGCTGTAATGAGTGGAATGACTAGACCACTTCCAAGAAGACACTTGGAAGCACCACAATCAAACAGGAAAGGCACTATCTACAGACCTCAGTTCCACTCTGGCTCTGCCACTGAGCGGCTGAGTGTCCTTGGGTGAGTCATTCAACATTCTAGGATCATCTCCTTCTTCTGCAAGAAGACCGACTGGACTAGATAATCCCTAACGTTCTTTCTAGATCAGCAGCTTAATACCCCCCCACACACACACACAAGGAGCTCTAGTGACGCAGTGGTTAAGTGCTCGGCTGATAACCGAAAGATTGGCGGTTGGTACCCACCAGTGACTCCGTGGGAGAAAGATGTGGCGGTCTGCTTCGGTAAAGATGACAGCCTTGGAAACTCTATGGGGCAGTTTTACTCTGTCCTATAGGATTGCTATGAGTTGCTATTCACTCAGTGGCAGTGGGTTTTTTTAATTTTACACTCCCTATCCCCCACACAGGGGCCCTGAAGGCACAGTGGTTAAGTGTTTGGCTGTTTACGGAAAGGTCAGAAGTTAGAATTCACCAGCTGCTCCTTGGAAACCGTGCAGGACAGTTCTACTCTGTCCTATAGGGTCACTCTGAGTCAGAATCGACCGGCCCCCCCACACACAAGCACACCTAAGGAGTTAACAGGTGTTTATATTCATTATGATGGGTGGTATCTTCTATTTAGACATCCACCTAGTTAAACAATGGCTCGTTCTTTACAGATCAAATTAAAATCTGCCTCCTTATGAGATATTATGCCACAGGTTATGGGTTTTAATTTCTGACCTGCTTGAACACTGCACGGGTTCAGAGTTGTAATGAGTTTCCTAACCTGCCAGTGGTTTGTGTCAGCCTCTGGGTGACAGTGCGTTGAGCAGGCCACAGAGAGAGAAAATGGAGCGGCCTTAAAAAAAAAAAAAAAAAACTGAGCAAATCTCCTTCCTCTCAGTTATCAGTTTTGAAAAGTAGCCTGAACACTGGCGCTCTTCTGAGTGGAGGTTTCTGAACTGCTAGCATGAATTCTTCAGGGTAAACTTCCTGCCTTCATGCAATGACGGTTTGTTTTTTGGTTTTGGTTTTTTTTTTGTTTTTTTTTTTTCCTACTTTGCCTCAGATCTTTAAAATTGTACAACAGTTAGGAAGTCGGGATGTTCCCTTCCCGCCCTCCCCCTAACACTTCATGGAGAGAGGCTGCCTTTCTTATTGAGCGAAAGCAAAAATAATCATTGTGGAAAGCTTTCGCTTCTGGACTGCATAAATTATCTCCAATTTTCCTCATTATTTTCTTCTGCAGGGTATAAAGAGACTGCCCGTGGTAAAATATGTATCGGTACAAAACAAATAGAAAACCGTTTAAACCACTGAAGTATTTACCTGTTTTTATTTAAAAAAAAAAAGGAAATTTTAATCCTATTAACGGCAAATTATATTATTTATTGTGAAAGCAGACATGGAGGAAATATTTGAAGCATGCAGTTAATTATGATACCAAGTGACACGTAATATTTATGCTCCTCTTGTACAGCCTGAACAGTCTTTCTTCCCTGACTGTGAGTCACACGTGGATTGAAGTCCTGGGACCGATGGGCAGAGGGGGCCACGTGCTCAGCTGCCATGAATACTTCATTCTCTAGACAATTGATGTGACAAGAAATAGCCATTGTTTATTCTTTTATAGCCCTAATTTTGCATAGAGGGGAAAATTGCTCCACCCCAATCCTTTTATTCTAATTCTCCGTTTCAGCATACTTATTAAGTATCCACATAGGCCCAGCAAAGCAGTGAGTTTGCAAACGAATTTCACTATATAACAGCTGTGCCTCAGGAAGGGTTGTGGGCTTTCTGCAAACTCCAAGACATTCATGAAAGCTCAAGCTGCCTTTGAGGGAAGTGACTAAACTGATCTTAATAAGTCAGGTGGTTTAGATACCAGTATGCTTCTGTCTAGCTGGAATAAAACGGAAAATATCGATTTTAGAATACTGTAAAGTATTAGCAAGTCTAACCCTGTTTGATGATGACACAGTGACATAGCCAAGCTATGGCAGGTAATTAAGTGACAGAGGCCCCTACTGCCTGGTTTGAATCAAGCGTGACCCGATTCCAGGGACCGGTTGCTGGGAAGTCACTGGTGAGAGCCAATGATGACCCTCCACATACACACCAGCAGTTTAGCCTGCACCTGGGAAGTCTCCAACAGCAAACCCCAGCTCCTTCCTTTCGTACGTGAAGGCTGAGGCTGAAGTCATTCCAGCTGCTGCTACCCTGTTGCTGATGCAGCTGTGGACATCCAACATGCTCCTATCCAAGTCCATGTGTGGCCAGTGGTTTCCCAGCAGTGGGATATGTTGGGCTTGGTCTACCCCATTTCTTCCCGTGAGTTACGTAACATTCTGGCTTCATCACTGCTTGTAGCCCCAAAATGTACTGAGTAGGAATCCCTTTTGGCTATGGAAAGGTGAGCTGACGGTAAGATGCACCACTATTAGAGCCCCAAGATGGACAGCAAATATAATACAGTGGAACCTGTGAGAGCTGGAACCCTACAGGACTGTCTTGTTTTCCAGGGTCTCAGAAGTTTTCGACCTTTGACAGGGCACAGTCTTACCACTTTTCTATCACTTGGTTTAGTGGAAAATATATGAGTTTTCCTTCTCTCACAGGTTTCTGCCTTACACAGGTTTCGGCTTTCACAGGTCTTCTGTGCTAATAATGAGAACTTCAATTCACTTAATGTTTTCTTTTATATATTAAGACCCATTTTATATGTCATGTTGTTGTCATTGGAAACCCTGGTGGCATAGCAGTTAAGAGCTATGGCTGCTAACCAAAAGGCAGCAGTTCGAATCCACCAGGCACTCCTTGGAAACCCTATGGGGCGGTTCTACTTTGTCCTAAGGGGTTGCTACAAGTCAGAATTGACTCAATGGCAACGGGTTCGGTTTTGGTTTTTTGGTTGTTGTTAGGTACCGTCAGGTCAGTTCCAAATCATAGCAACCTCATGTACAAAAGAACAAAATGCTGCCCAGTTCTGTGCTATCCTCAGGATTGTTGCTATGATTGAGCCCATTGTTGTAGCCTTTATATGTAATAACATTAATAATATCACAAACATCCGTGATGTGAAATAACAAGAACCACCAAAGACATTGAACACCTACTGTGTACTAGGAGCTTTGCAAATGTTCTCATTTATTCCCACAATAAATTTGCAAAGCCAGCACTGACGTCCCCTTTTGCTCCAGGTAGAAACTGAGGCTCAGAGAGCCTAAAGAACTTGCTGAAAGCCAAGAGCCAAAAAGCTGAAGAACCAGGACTCAAATGTAAGCAAGCATTTTGTTCCTTACCCCAATCTATTTCTCATATATATTTTAATAGTTTGGTACTACCAAAATATGACATAAATATTAACAATTGAGTGGAAATATCTAAATTTGAATTCAATGTCTAAGTTAGAAAAATTAATCCACTAGACCTCATTTAGCTATAAAATATTCAGAGCAGTTAATTCAATTTCCAAATTATATTCAGGTAATTAAAAAAAAAATTCAGTATGACTTTGAGTCTCTGATATGCAGGTATTTAGTGTAGTTTGATTCAGTTTTGACAAATACATATGTCTGTGTAACCCAAGACCCTATCAAGACATAAAATAACTCCATCACACCAGAATATTCTTTCACACCCACTCCTAGTCAATCCCTGCCCACCCACATAGGCCGTCGCTGTTCTGATTTCTATCAGCAAAGATTTTTTTTGCCTACTCTTAACCCCATGTGGGGTCATACAGCATTGCATTAGTTTTCTGTTGCTGTCTTAACAGTTTGCCAAAAATTTAGCCAATTTTATTTGTTCTCGTTTATATGGGAATGTATTTTGTTCTATACAATTGTATTACGTGTGTAGGTCCCATTACCACAAATATTCCTTGTGTTGCAATTTTACAACCATGCCCACCTCCCTCCCTCCAGTTCCCATCCCTAATCCCTAAAAAAAAAAAAAAATCCCTAGATACCATTAATCTGTTCTCCAGTCCTAAAACTTTGTCATGCCAAAAACGTTATATAAAAGGAATCGTGCAGTATATACTCTTTTGGATTGGCTTTTTTCAGTGAGCATAACTCCCCAGAAATTCGCTGAAGTTCTTGAATGTACTGAAAGACTGTTCCTTTTACTGTTGAGTAGTATTACTTGGTATGTAGGCACTATGGTGTATTTAATTAACCATTTACCTGTTGAAAGATATTTGGGCTGTTTCCAGTTTGGGGCTATTTTGGATTAAAGCTGTTATGAATATTTGTGTACAGGTTTTTGTGTGAACATGTATTTTGATTTCTCTGGAATAAATACATAAGAGTGCAATTGGTGAGTGGTATGGCTTTTGCATGTTTAGCTTTATATGAAATGACACAACTGCTTTTCAGGGTGGCTGTACCACTCTACATTCACAATAACAATGTGTGAGTGGTCAACAGTCTCACCAGCATTTGATATTGTCGCCATTTAAATTTTAGCCCTTCTGACAGGCATGTAGTGCTATCGTGTTGTGGTTATACTTTGCATTTCTCTGACGGCTAATGATGCTAGACATCTTTTCAAGTGCCTGTTTGCCTTCAGTATGAATTATATCTCAACATAAAGAAAACAAAAATCCTCACAACTGGACCACTAAGCAACATCATGATAGATAGAGAAAATATTAATGTTGTCAAGGATTCCATTTTTACTTGAATCCACAATCAAAGCCCATAGAAGCAGCAGTCAAGAAATCAAATGACACATTGCATTGGGCAAATGTGCTGCAAAATATCTCTTTGAAGTGTTAAAAAGGAAAGATGTCACTTTGAGGACTAAGGTGCACTTGACCCAAGCCATGGTGTTTTCAATTGCTTCATATGCATATGAAAGCTGGACAATGAATAAGGACAACCTAAGAAGAATTGATGCCTTTGAATTATGGTGTTGGCAAAGAATATTGAATATACCATGGACTGCCAAAAGGATGAACAAATCTGTCTTGGAAAAAGTACAGCCAGAATGCTCCTTAGAAGCAAGGATGGTAAGATTTAGTCTCACATTTTTTGGACGTGTTATCAGGAGGGACTAGTCCCTGGAAAAGGACATCATACCTGATAGGTGGCCAGCGAAAAAGAGGAAGGCCCTCAATGAGAAGGATTGACACAGTGACTGCAACAATGGGCTCAAACATAGCACCCATTGTGAGGGTGGTGCAGGACCAAGCAGTGTTTCATTCTGTTGTACATAAGATCGCTATGAGTTGGAACCAATTTGACAGCCCCTAACATCAACAACATTTGCCGTCTGAGTCTCTTCTTTGGTGAAATGCCTGTTCATGCCTTTTTCTCATTTTGTAATTGGACTGTTTACTTTTTCACCTTTGAATTTTGAGAGTTCTTTATATATTCTAGATATAACATAGAATCATAGAACTAGTTTGTAAGTAATTTTTAAATATCAATGTGAAGTTATAAAAAAAGATACATATGCTTAATGTTTTTTCTGTGGCTGATTAGTTTTTTGACAGTGGTTTTAATCTTGAGGCTAAGCAATAGCTGGAAACCTTGGTGATGTAGTGGTTAAGAGATACAGCTGCTAACCTAAAGGCCAGCAGTTCAAATCAAACAGGCACCCCTTGGAAACCTTATGGGGCAGTTCTGCTCCATCCTATAGGGTCGCTATGAGTTGGAACCAACTCAACGGCACCTAACAACAACAACAATATAATATTCAAAGCCTGATCACAAGTTTTTGATACCTAGTTGTTAATCAGAGAACAACTAACAACAAGGATTGTTTCAACGCTGCAATTTACTGAGTATATGTGGCCCTAAGACTTTCAGTAGACTCTTCTGAGAGACCCTTCAGAAGATTCTTGCGCCTAAACTCTTTTCCAAGAGCAGGGCTAGAATTCACCGTGAGGGCATGGGTGCGGAAGATTTCGTCATCTGCCACTCTATCGCTCAGAGCAGAAGCTATTCAAAACCCCTTTCCTCTTTACCAATAATTTTGTTGATTATTTGCTTTACTCAGCTTGGCAGGAACAATCTGTTTCATTTCTATTTCCTGGTAGATTCATTTCAACATATTTGGGCTCGGCAGTAACATTCCTCTGTTTGAATCCTCCAACACTATCCAGGAATATTCAAATCTCAGAACAGTTTCCACTGAGTTTTTTAAAAAATAAATTCTCTCTTCTCTCTTCCCACTCCGTGTCCATGTGCGTGTACGTGTGCGTGTGTGTGTGTTTCTGTTGGTGGTACAAATATTTAAGCAATAGACTATTAACCAGAAAGGAGCTCTGGTGGCACAATTGTTAAGTGCTCAGCTGCTAACTGAGAGATCTGGTGGTTTGAACTCGCCAGCTGCTCCACAGGAGAAAGATATGGCACTGTGCTTGCATAAAAATTACAGCCTTGGAAACCCTACTGTGTCCTATACGGTCGCTATGAGTCAGAAATGACTTGATGGCAATGAGATTTTTGGTTTTTTACTAACCAAAGTGTTGGCAGTTAAAACCCACCCAGAGGCACCTCAGAAGACAGGCCCATTGAACTGCTTCTGAAAGATCACAGCCTTGAAAACCCTATGGAACAGTTCTACTCTGTGAACATGGAGTCATCATGAGTAAGAATCGACCAACAGCAACAAATAACAACATATATATGTATTTATACATGTACACACACACATATATATATCCAAATACACACATACACGCATGAACCTTAATTTCAATCATATGCGTCTTGAGGGCAGGGACCATGCTCTTTTGCATTTGGTAGGCACTAAATACCTGTATTTCTGAAAGATAAATGAATTATATAAACCCTTTCATTGAGCAAAGCCCAAAAAGAAGGCAATTATCTGAAAGTGGCTCTTTTACCCCATGTACTAAACATGAACATTTGAATTTATTTTTGTCATTTCTAAACAGTACTGATCCACTGACTAGAAGAAAAAATTGTTTATTGTTATCATTTTTTTTTCTTTCAGCAATATTGGAATTATGGAATGCAATACATTTGGGAGAGTATGGATCATCAGAGATGGCTACAAAACTGTAAGAGTTGGGGGCAGATGAACTATGTAGGGATCATTCTAATCATTTATACCAATGGGCATTACCATACCAACGGGCATTCCCATCCAAAGAAGAACCAACAAGCTGACACCATTAGGTATATGAAGTTGTCAATTATGTCTGATCTGAATCTATGTATGTGGGGGGAATGGACTAGAATTCTTCTCAAAGCTACAAATGGTGGACCTAGTTCCTAAATGCACATCTTTTAATCAGCACAAATGTGAAGGATGATCTAGGTTATCACTGTGTATGTACAATGTCTTGCCATATGCTCACAAAGAGATGTGTCCATGGGAGAAGGGAAGCTGGCCCATGGCAGGCGGCTCCAGATTCTGTGTGGAAATCCTCTCTTTAATGTAGGTGTTCTTAATGGCTGCTTAATTAGTAAACTCAGGCAATCACACTAGACTCTCAGATCCCTGAGTGGGAATCCCATTCCAGCAGTAAAGTTGCATCTGGCACGCTATTGTCTGCACTGCACCCCATTTCCTTGCCAGCTCTGAGCTGTTGGGTTTGGGTGAGGGTTTTTGTTTGTTTGTGTATTCAATGCTTTTTATGCCAGCCTTTTCCAAGTCTATGTTTCCTGTTTTCCCTCGACCTTCCTGGTTGTTAAGTCCAAGCTCCTTGGCCTTCCCTGGCCACCATTCTCCTGCAGGCTATCGTTGATACAGGTCATCTATCATCTTCCCTGGCTTCAACACAAGCTCTGACACTGCTCAGTGATGGGCAAGGGGTTGGTGAGAGTCACAGCTGCTCTGCTTTCCACAGGGACTCACACTTCACCTGCTTGAAGCCCTCTGTTGTCACCAGCTTAAAAGGCTAGACAGCTAGAATGCTGCATGAACTCATATCTGTCCACTATCACCATGGCCTCAAGCCAGCAACAACCCCATGTGTTTTCAGGGAGGCTGCAAGGATTTCTAAGAGTTGGCTCTTCCAAAGACTTAGAAAACCCTCCCACCTTCTCTTTATGTTTTCGAAATGAAATAACGATCCTAATTCAACAATAGAGATGCAGAGAAGGGATGTAGCTCGTGTCCACAAATAAATACCCCAGACGTAGCATCATTTTTGTTTTGTTTTGTTTTTGGGCTTAGCCTCATTTACAAATCAATTATTACACTACATTTCAGGCTAACATTTGCTCTCAAAGAGTTATGTCGATTCCGATGGCTTAGCCTTTTCCCAAACTGGTAAACTAGTCCCAGTCAAATTAGCATACATTCCTGCTTAATTTTTCCGCTTTGCTAAAAACACATGAGTAGCATTTTTGAAATCTAAGACGACATCCAAAAGGCCTGATCTGTTGTTTGTTTGATCTCTGTTTCATCTGAAAGGAACATTCTCCCACACTGCGAAAACTTCTAGGTGTTCACTGTGAGATTTTAGATCTTTTTAAATGTTGATAATATGACATATTTCACGAGGTCTTTTTCTCTTTTTTTTTTTTTGACTCAAATATAGAAGAAATGTGGTCTGTGTCTCTCCTCCACCTTCACTCACATCTGTTGCTTCACTTATTTCCTTGATTTGATTATATTGCTGTGTCCTTGTGTTTCATTCTGAGGAATGTTGAGTGACAACTACAGTGTGTTGGCCATGGTGCCCTTACAATCACTCTATGCAGGCTCGTATTTTCCTCCCTTAGGCTGGCGGATGGGCCTTGCATTTCAACAGCTCATTCACCCCATGGAATCCCATCCCTCTGTGTCAGGAGACGCTGGCTGCACCAGGGTTATGGTGGCAGGTCACATAAACTGGAATCGCGGGCTATTTCTTTTTTGTGTCCAAGCTGAAGTACAAACCTTCAGATTTGATACAAATTCCTGGAAACGTCAGTCTCGAAAGAGTGATTGAGCATCAAATGGTTTGCCACCATTAGCATGCTAAACCTCATGCATCAATCATGACCGATATTTGTGTAGCACTTTTTTGTGCAGATACTTCCATAGGTACTTTACACACCTGAGGTTGGCATTCATACTTGTCTACCTTTTGCCACTGAGGAAACTAGACACAAGAAATTAACCAACACAGCCACTGAGTAGTGAGTCTATGATTCCAACCTAGGGTCATTGTCATTATTAGCTGCTGTCAAGTCAACATTTAGAGATCTAAGAGAGGTACCCTAAGCAGGGACTTGTAGTTGTTCCTGTTGTTGTTACTGTCGTCGAGACGGTTCCGACTCATAGGGACCCTATATACAACAGAACGAAACACTGCCTGGTCCTGTGCCATCCTCATGATCGTTGTTTTGCTTGAGCCCATTATTGCAGACACTGTGTCAATCCATCTTGTTGAGGGTCTTCCTCTTTCTCCCTGACCCTCTACTTTATAAAGCATGATGTCGTTCTCCAGGGTTTGATCCCTCCTGATAACGTGTCTAAAGTGTGTGAGACAAAGTCTCGGCATCTTTGCTTCTAAGGAACAGTCTAGCTTTACTTCTTCCAAGACAGATTTGTTCATTCTTCTGGCATTCCATGATGTGTTCAATATACTTTGCCAACACCACAATTCAAAGGCATCATCAATTCTTCAGTCTCCCATATCCATTCCTCAGATTTTGCATGGATGTGAGGCAATCAAAAATAGCATAGCTCGGGTCAAGCGTGCCTTAGTCCTCAAAGTGACATCTTTGCTTTTTAAGACTTTAAAGAGGTCTTTTGCAGCAGATTTGCCCAGTGCAATGTGTCTTTTGATTTCTTGACTGCTGTTTCCATGAGTGTCAATTGTGGATCCAAGTAAAATGAAATCCTTGACAATTTCAATCTTTTCTGCATTTATTATGATGGTGCTTGTTGGTTCAATTATGAAGATTTTTGTTTTCTTTATGTTGAGGTGTCATCCATACTGAAGGCTGTGGTCTTTGATCTTCATCAGTAAGTGCTTCAAGTCCCCTTCACTTTCAGCAAGCAAGGTTTGTCATCTACATATCACAGGCTGTTAATCAGTCTTCCTCCAATCCTGATGCCTGGCTCTTCTTCGTATAATCCAGCTTCTCAGATTATTTGCTCAACATACAGATTAAATAAGTATGGTTAAAGACACAACCCTGTCACACGCCATTCCTGATTTTAAACCACGCAGTTCTGTTGTTCTATTTGAACGACTGCCTCTTGATCTATGTACAGGTTCCTCATGAGCATAATTAAGTGTTCTAGAATTCCCATTCTTTGCAATGTTATCCATAATTTTTTATGATCTTCACAGTCAAATGACTTTGCATCATCAATAAAACATACACAAACATCTTTCTGGTGTTCTCTGCTTTCAGCCAGGATCATCTGACATCAGTAATGATATCCCTCATTCCACGTCCTTTTCTAAGTCCGTCTTGGATTTCTGGCGGTTCCCTGTCAATGTACTGCTGCAATAGCTTTGGAATGATCTTTAACAAAATTTTACTTGTGTGTGATATTAATGATATTGTTCGATAATTTCTGAATTTGGTTGGGTCACCTTTCTTGGGAATAGGCATAAATATGGATCTCTTCCAGTCAGTTAGCTAGGTAGCTGTCTTCCAGATTTATTGGCATAGACAAGTGAGCACTTTCAATGCTGCCTGCATCCGTTTGTTGAAACATCTCAACTGGTAGTTGGTCAATTCCTGGAGCCTCATTTTCGCCAATGCCTTCAGTACAGCTTGAACTCTCCCTTAGTACCATCAGTTCTTGATCATATGCTACCTCCTGAAATGATTGAATGCCGAACAATCCTTTTTGGTACAGTGACTCTGTATTCATTCCATCTTCTTTTTATGCTTCCTGCATTGGTCAGTATTTTCTGCATAGAATTCTTCACTATTGAACTCAAGGCTTGAATTTTTTCTTCAGTTTGTTTAGCTTGAGAAATGCTGAACGTGTTCTTCTCTTTTGGTTTTCTAATTTCAGGTCTTTGCACATGTCATTGTAATACTTTACTTTGTCATCTCGAGCCACACTTTGAAATCTTGTGGAATCTTGTGTTCAGCTCTTTTACTTCATCATTTCTTCCATTAGCTTTAGCTACTCAACGTTCAAAAGCAAGTTTCAGAGTCTCTTCTGACATCCGTTTTAGTCTTTTCTTTGCTGCCTTTCTAATGACCTCTTGCTTTCTTCATATATGATATCCTTGATGTCATTCCACAACTCGTCTGGTCTTTGGTCATTAGTGTTCAATGTGTCAGATCTGTTCTGGAGGTGGTCTCTATGTTCAGGTGGAATAGACACAAGGTTGTACTATGGCTCTCATGGACTTGTTCTAGTTTTCTTCAGCTTGAACTTGCATATGAGCAGTTAATGGCTGTAGTTAGCTACTGACAAATGGGCCCCGTCTCATGAGGACCCTGTGCACAATGGAACAAAATGCTGCCTGGCCTGTGCCATCCCCGTGATCATTTGGTGATCTGACCATTGTGATCTCCATAGGGTTTTCATTGGCTGATTTTCAGAAGTAGATCACCAGGCCTTTCTTCCTAATCCATCTTAGCCCGGAAGCTCCACTGAAACCTGTTCAGCAACATAGCAATACACAGACCTCCACAGACAGACGGGTGGTGGCTATGTATGAGGTGCATTGGCCAGGAACTGAACCTGGGTCTCTTGTATGGAAGGCAAGAATTCTACCACTGAATCTCCACTGCTTCCATCCACCCTAAGGAACCTGGTGATTTTAATGGCCTCACTAGCAGATCAAGGGTCCAGTAGGCCTTGTGGTAAAAACAGACTCAGGTAGACCCACCTTCCCTGGCCAAAAAGTTAGCAAAATTTTATTATAGCCATTTTCCCAACCACGTTGGGGGACCCTTAAATCAAAAACTTGTAGCAACCTGACAGTGGATTGAATCAGGCTCCATTCAGGAAGAACTGAGCAGGGGTTGTGTTTTCGCTTTCCAGAATTTTGCCTTGATTTGAACCCTTTTAGGTGGACTGTGTAGTTAGAGAGTAAACTCAATTTTTTTGTAGGTGCACTTCATTGGCAATTTTGATACCTTTTAGAATAAATACTAAAGTAAGAGTGAACTCGGAGGTAGAAGTTCTAAATAAATTAATATTGTGGCAAATCAGGAAGTAAAAAAGTAATAAAACCAAAAAAAAAAAAAATTTGCTATCAAGTTGACTTCAACTCATGGTGACCCCATGTGTGTCAGAGTAGAGCTGTGCTCCATAGGATTTTCAGTGGCTGATTTTTCAGAAGTAGGTCATCAGTCCTTTCTTCCACAACACCTCCAACTTTGGGTTAGCAGCCAAGAAGTTTGCACTACCCATGGTGGAGAGTAAATAGCTTCTATCTAAATCTTTGCCCACAATAACATCTGCTATATGAAGGTTGACCTCTCCGGTGGGCCCTGTGAGGAACAGTCAATAAAATTCATTATGCAGAATCCTTAGTACTAATTTAATCCCTTTGCACAACATCTCCAAATTTCTAAGCTCTTAAGAATGTTCCAAAAATAGACCTTTCACCAGTTCAAACTAGCACCTTTGTCTGAGAAAAAAAATGCATTACGTACAAGCAGTTAAAAAATCAAAATTATTGTGAGCTCAGGAAGTATCTCTATGGGGAGTCCTTACGAATGGTGACAAAGTCCCCAGGCAAATCCACTCTGTCAGCAGTGTCACAGGTGCTCAAAAAACAGGCACCATAAAAATGGAGGATACAGATATAAAACAGCAATGATGTCACACTGTGAGATTTATAAACTACTCTGTTCCTCGATTACCATGTGGACAATGCAGACACCTTTAAAAAATTCTATTCTCTTACAGGAGCCCTGGTGGCACAGTGATTAAGAGCTCAGCTGCTAACCGAAAGGTCCGCAGTTCGAATCCACCAGCTGCTCCTTGGAAACCCTATGAGGCAGTTCTACCCTGTCCTATGGGGTTACTGTGGGTCCGAATGGACTCAGAGGGAATAAGTTCGGGATTTTGTTGTTGTCGTTGCTGTTTTAATCCTTTTATAGGGCCATGGAACATCATAAAGGCAAACATTTTTTGTATGTGGTGGTGATGGGTTAAACCAGCTACCGCAGTTAGTGAGATCTATAACATGCCAGTATTCAAGGAATGAGTTTTCAGAAGAGGAAAGTCAGTTTCTGAGTTGCCATCTGGCAGGCTCCCCATCGAAGGTACCTTGTGTGAGCGTTTAAGTCACATTGTCTTGTTCCACCCATAGGTCTTCTTCTCTAGGGCTTGCCTCAATGTGGACGGGAGAGTTATGGGGTGTCACCTCTCAGGGCCTCGAGTGTGGTGTTCCCTGATCATCAGCAGCGTGGCGCCCTTCCCTCCTGCACCAGCCTCTCCTCTTCTCCCCCAGACTCACTGCCTCTGCTGGCCGGGGGGCTGTCCTTGGCACAGTCTCATTTCTACCCCTGCCCCTGCCTCAGCTGCCCCAGCTAGTGGGCCTGCTGGCTGCCCTCAGATCCACTTTTATGGAGACATTTCTTGCAGTCTTGCCTCCAGAGGAGGGAGCGACAGGAACACTGCCCACACAGCCGACCTGTCCCTTCATGAACATCTATTGAAACTGATTGATCTAATGCCTCGCATCTGCCAAGCTGTCATTCAAGCCAGGGGGGATTTGGACGAAGACAAGGCAAGCATTGTAAAAATGGCTGTGTGATGTCGTTTATTGAGCTGGCCTTGAACTCCCACGTACAGTTAGGCTGAAAACCTTGTCTGCTGCAAAAACAGCTTCACGTAAATGGGAAAACGCACTGTATAAGGAGTCAGTGGATTTTTTCCCCTTGATTTGTGCCTGGAACATAAGAGTGGGGGAAAAAATCCCAGCTGTCTGCTGCATTGTGTGAACATATACATGCATTTAAATTACTTATATCATTACTTACAGATGTAATTGTGAAATATGTTCTTTTTGCATTCAAAATTAGGGACAGAACAGATGGTGAACGCTCAGTTTAAAGCAATATGTCCATTAAAATAACCCGTACTGTTGGTGTTTAGTATAACAATAGCAATGAGTTCATTATAGCCGGTTCTGCAGCAACTGTGCGCGCTGGGAAGACGCTTGCTCAGGAAATGCCTGCTCACCCAGTTGACGAGCACTCTGAGACGGGGCCACTTCCTTCCACCCCCCGGCCACCGAGTGTGGCTCCTAGAGTCGAACTCCAGTTGTTTTGCCTTTTATTTTCCTTTAAAAGAGGAAAGTCGGTAAACAGCTGACATTTACCAATGCTTTGCTTCTGGGTTATTTTTTTCTCTTCTCTCCAGATGTGCTGAAATGTGTAGTTCCAGATGCAGCACCTCCAACAGAGTAATACCGCTCCTGTCATGAGTAATTGTCTTGCCTAATGAGCCTGGGTCAGGCGTATGGGCTAATGGTACACCAGATAGATATTCTCACTTCTTCAGGATCAGCAAGGGCTGCCAGGAAGCAAGGCATATGACGGCAGGGCCCCCTGACTTTGTGGTGACAAAACAGACCCCAGTTATTTAGGTTTAATGCCACCCTGATGAAATGCCACGTCTCATCTTCTCTCATGCACCACTAAGTATGTAAATATTCTTTCTTTCTTTTTTTTTAAATATATATTTTATTGTGTTTTTGGTGAAGCTTTACCCAGCAGTTTAGGTTCCCATTCAACAATTTCTACACATATTGTTCAGTGACATTGATTACATTCCTCACAATGCATGAACATTCTCATTATTTCCATTCTGGTGGTTCTGTTTCAAGTAATCTAGCTTCCCTGCCCCCTTACATTCTCATCTTTGTTTTAAAGTAATTGTTGACCATTTGGTCTCACATAGATGATTTTTTAAAGGAGCACAGTACTCATGGGTGATATTTATTGTTTTGTGAGCTAATCTGTTACCATATTTTTACCCAAATAACTTGCAACTTCTATGTTTGTTTGCCAACCACATCTCCCCCAGTGAGGTATTTTCGTAAGTGCTGCTATGCCAATATTTTTTACATGTTTCTGTAAAAAAAAAAAAATAGCATAGCATGCTTACAAAAATACCTCTTAGAGGTGGAGGAGAGTGTGGTTGGCAAACAAACGTAGCAGGCATGCGTGCTTTGCATAAA
The DNA here is from genome assembly GCF_030014295.1 of Loxodonta africana. Lineage (NCBI taxonomy): Eukaryota > Metazoa > Chordata > Mammalia > Proboscidea > Elephantidae > Loxodonta > Loxodonta africana. The sequence goes on from NC_087352.1 coordinate 33,073,326, forward strand.
AACATGGTCTTTAGATAAAAGGATACCTCAGGGGCTAGTTTTTGTTCAAGGTGTGAAGAATACCTCAACCAGTCCAGTAGGTTTGTGTTTATTTATTTTAGGATTTTGAGGTTCTGTTCCACATTTTTCTCCAATTCTGTCAGGATCTATTTATTGTGGCCCTGATGAGAACTATCAGTAGTGGTAGCTGGGCACCATCTAGTTCTTCTAGTCTCACAGTAGATAAGGCCATGCTTTGTGTAGACAGTCCTGTAGACTAGTATCTTCTTTGAGTCTTTGGCTTCCTTCTTTCTCTTTTGCTTTGGACGAGTAGATACCAATAGTTGTATCTTAGGTGAATATTCTTTTAAAGAAGGAAAATAAATATTCAACCCTTCACAAATCCACAACTTCCCTTTCGGCAACAATGCCACTGTCAAAGAGCCTCTAGAAAGCTATTCATAAACAAGACAGAAAAATATCAAGTTTTCCCCAAAATACCCACACTAGGAAGAAGGTGGGAAAATCTCACTATGTGAGCTAGATGAATCCACCCACCCAACACACTGAGTCCATTTCCTCATCATTAAAAGTGGGCAAACAATAGTTGCCACTCCTCCATCCCATGACAGCTGATGATCAAATGGGGCTCCTATGTGTGGTTGGGTTGCACTCGGGAGAATGAGTGTTGTGGATTGGATTGTGTTCCTTAAAAAAAGGTATGGGTGTGTTGAAGTTCTAAACCCTATACTTGTTAATATGATCTAGTTTGGGAAAATTTCTCTGAAGATACTATCAGTTAATTCACACTGGAGTAGGGTGGGTCCTACTCCTAATCCATTTTCAGTTGTTGTTAGTTGTTAGTTGTGGTCGAGTTGATTCCAACTCTTGGAGACCTTGTGTGTGCAGAGTAGAACTGCTCCATTGGGTTTTCAAAGCTGCTACCTTTCAGAAGGAGCTCTCCAGGCCTGTCTTCCAAAGCACCTCTGGGTAGGTTCAAACCACCAAACTTTGGCTGGCAGTCAAGAGCTTTAACCATCTGCTCTACCCAGAGACTCCTCCTTTTTCAGTAAGTGTCTTATAAAGGGGAAAGCAGTCATGGAGGGGGGCTCATAAAGGGGGACGACACCATATGAGGATCCATTTACAAGCCAAGGAACACCAAGAAACACAGGGTCTACCAGAACCTGGAAGAGACAAGGATGGATCCTGCTCTATAGTCGACAGAGAGCATGACCCCGCTGACACCTTGAATTTGGACTCCCAGCCTCCAGAACTATGAGAAAATTAATTTATGTTCTCTAAAGCCACCAACTTTGCGGTAACCTATTATGGCAGCCCCAGGGCCCTAGGGTAGGAGGGAAATTCACAGTGGTGGGGAGAAATCATGGCTAGAGATTATGTTGTATAGAACTTAGAGGTGAGCGGAGAAAAGATGCAAAGTTAGCGGGAGCAATAGGAATTGACAGTGGAAAGTGGGGTATAAAGACAAAGTAAACATCCCTCTGGGGTTTGGCCAGGAATGGCAAGGCTCAAGAAATAGTTTGACTGGGAAGATAGAAAGAGAAATACACCATGAAGAAGTAGAATATTTGAGGCAGAAGGAAAAGAATTGGCGGAAAGAAGGGTGGTTACCTTTTTGAGATCGGTGTCATCTTTCTTACATCACAGGTTCGGGAAGGTTAAAAAATGTCTCCACTGCAGGGGCAGCAGGATTTGAACCCAAACTTATCTGATTCAAATGTCCATGTGCTTTTCACTACACTCCATCACTTACTCTCTGCTGCAGAAAGAAAGAAGGACAGAGTGATGTAAAGAAGGACAGAGTGATGTAAAGAAGGAATTCGGCTTTGGTGTAGAGAGAAGATGACAGAGAGGGCCCTTTAGGGGCAGGTTTCCTGTGAGTGTCACAGGGGTGGATCAGTTTGCAGGGAAGCAGCTCTGGGAGTCTGTGCAATGGAGTGGGATGCTCAGTCACAACATCAGCTCTGGAGGCTACTCAATGACAGATCTTCTGAATCAGAACTTCTTGAGGTGGGCCCAGAAATTCTTGTTTTACAAAAAGCTCCACAGGCAATGCTATCATGCTGACAGGGCAGAGCAGCTGTCTGGATCTAGCAAAGGAGGGCATGACGATGTGAGGCGTCAGTGGTCTGTCCTCACACCACCTTCATCAAACTCACTGCGTGAGTTCCTTCCAGCCCTGTCCAGGCCACCTCCCCACCCAGCCTGGACCACCTCCTGCCCCATCTGGGCCACCCCTATGCCCCACACTGGCCACCTCCCCATTTTACCTGCTCTGGTCTTCCCCACACTCCCTTTACCTCTGCTCCTTGCACTGGTTCCTGAGCTGGCTGGCCATCTCCATATCCACATGTTTCCACTACTCTCTTCCCAGACTTTCCTCCCACCCCATGCCTCCCCGGTGAGCTGTTAGTCATCCTTCAAGTCCATGCTCAACATCACATCCTCTCTGTCTTTCTGGACACTTCCACTGCCGCCATGGCATGAACTGCAGTGACAGCTCCTCACTTGTGCTGGCAGTGAAGTCTTATTTGACCTTCCTGGGCACAGCAATCACCTGGGCTTCTTGTTCAAAATGCAGATTCCTGGGTACCAACCCCAGCACTGCTAATGCACTGAGGATGTCTGTCATAAGCATCCAGGTGATGCTGATACAAGTGGTCTGTGAGCCAGCTGCTGAGACCCTGCAGAGCTCCCACTACTCAGTTGGGTCTTACCTGGGCTTGGTTTTGGGGTCCGAGCCCCTCCACCAAATTGTGAGCTCCTGGAGGGCGGCACCAATGCCTCTTTCATCTCTTCCTGACAGTGCTAACCCCACATCGTGGCTGAAATGTAGTAGGTAGTAAAGGAGTGTTTGCTGAATTAAATAACATGTTGGATTGGCATAGATGACCCGTATTGAGTATCAGAGGCAAAAGAGAAATAAAACAAATAAGCTGGTAACATCTACCAACACAGGTAAATGAAAGGAATTCACCTGGGGCCATGAGAGGAGAGAGGGAAAACAGTAAGACGAGGATTTAGAAAGATGGGGAGAAAGAGAGACTGTGGCCTCAGAAAGGGAATCACACAAAAGCAGCCTGGGTAGGCTGAACAGGTGCGCAGTGATAGAAATGCAGGAATTTAAGGGGACTTGACTCAGAAAGGAATTATTTTCTCTGACATCCACAAAGCAGGTTTGAACCCCTGTTGAGAATTTGCATTTCTAACAAATTCCCAGGCCATGCTAATGCTGCTGGTTAGGGACCAATTCTAAGAACCACTAGTAAAGCAGTGGTTCTCAAAAGTTATTATACGTAAGAATCACCTTGGGATATTAAAATGTAGACTCTGACTCAGTATATCTGGGGTGGAAATGCAAATTCTCAGCAGGGGTTCAAACCAGAATGAACTGGTTGGAAGTCTTGCCATAGAGGAAAAAGGCAAGCGATAGGGATAACTAAAAAAAAATTTGTAAAATTGCACTTAAAGCACAATAAAAATTATAAAAAATAAAATTAAAATTAAAAAAAAATCAAATGACAAGTGAGACACCCAGAGTAATGAATAAAAATGAATAAGCCCATGAAAATGGGTGTTTTGTACCGAAGAGAGGAGGGCCAACATCAGCAACAGGGAAGAGCACCACTGAATCTGAGACACAGGTAGGCAGAGGGGGGTCACCTGAAGTCAAACTCCGTTCATCCTAACACTGCCCACATGCACAGCCACACATCTGCAGCCCTCTCCCTGGGCCACACCTCCCTCCTCACATCCTGGTCCTCGGGGGCACCCCATGGCCAACTCAATGTACATTTAGCAGGCGCCCACTGAGGGTCCGGCAGGATAGGGAAATAAAGGCTCTCTTGAAACTCCTGAACTATGCCAGAGAAAGACTAACAAGTCAAGATGCATCCTAGGAGGACAAAGGCAGAACAGGAGGGAACTCTGTGTGGCTGAGAGGCGAGGACAGAGAACAGGGGTGATGGCGCATGGGGTAACAAAGTCAGGATCGTGTTCTGAGGGTTGCACTTGTTTCCTGGGATTTCCAGAACAGAGCACCACAAACTGGGTGGCTTATAAGAACAGAAACTTATTCTCTCACAGTTCCAGCAGCTGAGAGTCTGAATTCATGGTATGATCAGGACCATACTCATTCAAGGCTCTAGGGGAAGATCCTCCCTTGTGTCCCTGGCTGCTGGTAGCCCCAGGCGTCCCTGGCTTGCAGCCGCAGCCTCCCTCCATCTCTGCCTCTCTTCACATGGCCTCCTTCCTCTGTGTGTCTGAGCCTCCTCTCCTCTTTATAGGACACCTCTCAGGTTGGGCAAGGACCTGCCCTACTCTAGTGTGACCTCCTGTTAACTAGTAACATCTGCAAAGGCCCTATTTCCAAAGAAGATCACATTCACAGGTACTTCATTTAGTTCGCTTAGGACTTCAACATAAATTTGGAGGACATAATTCAATCCATTACAAGAGGCAAGTGGGAATTAGAGATGAAGGACCAGACAGGCATTCCAGGTAGAAGGAGAAGTATAGGCTGACATGGAGACAAGGGAGAGCACGAACATCTCAACAACCAGAAGGACTGAGTATAGCGTCAGGAGGTACCAGGGAAAGACCCACCCGTTCAACAAATAGCCACTCTATGTGGAAAGCACGGTTAAAGGCACTGGGATATACTATATCAGGGGGAAAACTACCAGGACTCTGCCCTCAAGGGGCTTATATTCTAGCAAGGAGATCCAGTGTTCTGGAAGGGGGGGGGGTGTCTTAGTCATCTAGTGCTGCTATAACAGAAATACTACAAGTGGATGGCTTTAACAAAGAGAAATTTATTTTCTCACAGTCTAGAAGGCTGCAAGTTCATATTCAGAGCATCAGCTCCAGGGGAATGGTTTCTTTGTGGATTCTGGAGAAAGGCCCTTGTCATTAATCTTCCCCTGGACTAGGAGCTTCTCCACGCAGGACCCCCAGGTCCAGGGGACACACTCTGCTCCTGGCGCTGCTTTCTTGTTGATACAAGTTTCCCTCTTTCTGCTCTATTCCATTTCCTTTTATCTCTTATAAGACAAAAGGTGGTACAGGCCACACCCCAGAGAAACTCCTTTTACATCGGATCAGGGACTTGACCTTAGTAAGGGTATTATAATCCCCCCCAATCCTCTTTAACATAATCTAATCTTTTCTCGTTAGCAACAGGCAGAGATTAGGGTTTACAACATATGGGAAAATTACGATCACAAAATGCAGGACGGCCAAGCAATACTGGGAATCATAGCCTAACCAAGTTGACACATATTTTGGGGAGACACAATTCAATCCATGACAGGAGGTATGAATTTAGACCTTACTCTGCAGTTATCTCTGGTCATGCATGCTACTTCCCTCCTGTATGGCTTTGTACATGCATCTTTGTCAACATGCATACTGCTCCCCTCTGCATGTTGAACTCCTGTCCACCCTGCCAAGATCCCATCCAGCTCACCCATTACCACCTTTATAAAGCTGTCTCCCAAATCCTTCATAGCTCCAGTCCTCCCATTCTATACTTCCACAGCATGTTAAGGACAAACCAATTAAAACTTTTGTCACAGTGGGCTATTCTTACATATATGCCTACCTGCCCCACTATACCTGTGCCTTCAGTAACTCTTGGCTCAGTAGATGTTTTCAAGGGGACCAAGAACATGAGTAATAGATGCACAAAAAATGCAGTAGATACATAATTCACTTGGGAATAAGGGGATGAGGGGACTTGCAGGTGAAAAATGTGTACAATCTTGCTATGAAAACTGACAACTGGTCTCTATTCACCAGGAGCAACAAGACAGTCGGGCATAGGAGGAGGATATGGAACATGTGGCTAATTGCTTCCATGAACAGTTGCCCCCTTTTCCATGACACCAGAACAATGGGATGCTCCCCAGCTACCATTACTGAACATTTTGATCAAAGATTCTACAGAAGAATAATTATCAAAACGGGGAAAATGAAGAACAGAATTTAAATTCTCATCAACTCCAACTTTCTGGAGCCATGAAGGCTGGATGAACCCCTGAAACTATTGCCTTGAGATAATCTTTAAACCTTAAACCAAAAATAACCCCTGAAGTCTTCTTAAAAACAAATGATAGTTTAACTTAATTAGTAAAGGATGTCTGCCTTAAGCATAGTGCTCTTTTAAGAACTATCTGCATGGGATCAAAGGGGTAACACCAACTCGAAAGAATAGATACGAACCTTAGGAGCAGTGAGTTTATGTTACTTGCAGAAGAACAACTCAGAAAAGGAGGTGAGAATGATTACACATTTAAAAGAATATAATCAAGGTCACCAAATTGTACATGTAGAAACAGTTGAACTGCCATATGCTTTGCTGTGTATATTCTCAACAACAACAAATTAAAATTTTAAAAATTAATAATAAAACAAGGCTGGGGGAAATGGACTTCACTGGAAAGGCCTGAGCTCCTGACCCCTGATAAGTCCTGGCTGGAGTTATGCAGTCACTGAGCCTAGGAGCCAAGTGTTGTGAGTTAGCCCTCAAGCCCTTTGCCCAGCGTGCTTTCCTCTGGGTGTCTGGGACTGTGGGAAAGGAAGAATTTGACGCAGACCTGAAGAGTTGGACCAATTCCTAGGGATGAGAAAAAGATGCCAACACCTTCGGCAGCGTTTACCTGCAGGAAATGAAGAAAGGGCAGTGACTTGCGTGGTGGGAGGGGCCACCCTTACATCCCCGTGGGGCTTGGGGGGAGAGCTGGAGTCGACTTCTCAGAAGCCAGAGTCATTGGCAGAGGCATTTGGAGGGTGCACGAACTCTAGTTTTAAAAAGTCGGAAATGAAAAAATGCCAGAATAAGAGAAATGATCAAGGGTGGGAAGCCTGCCCCCCATTTCCAATGTCTGCGTCGCCGGGCTTATGAAGGGAAGAAAAGAAAACCACGTAAGAGAGATGGGAACAAGCAATGGCCTTGGAATGATGAAGCGCAGGTGCAGTATGTTATCCAAAATAAATATGCAATATTTTGCCATGAAAAAGGAATTATAATAATATGTACATTGTATAGAAAATTTTATGAAATATTTCAAAAATAAAATAAGATAATGGATGTGAAAACACCATGTAAAGAGGCCATTCAAGTGTAAGAACCGTACATACTTACGCCTAAGTTTTTATCTATGGTCTCTTTAACGTGTGCTTTTCCCATGCTGTAGGCTCTGGAAGACAGGAAATGATTTTCTTCATACCTGCTCATAGCACCTGGTGCCATACCAAACACACGTTAACAATGTGAATTGAATTGAGGCACAAATATAATGACTTTCACATTAAAACATCATCTGACCACCTTTACTTGGAAGGAACTTAAGGGTACCTGCACAAGCCGAGTACATTTAAAAAAATCAAAACCCATTGCCATCGAGTCAATTCTGACTCAAAGCAATCCTATAGGACAGAGGAGAACTGCCCCATAGGGTTTTCATGGAGCAGCTGGTGGATTTGAACTGCGGACATTCTGGTTAGCAGCCTGAGCTTCTAATCACTTCACCACCAGGATTCCCCTTAAAGTGCATTGAGGTGGATGAAAATAAGGGCAGTGAGCCCAGGATGGTCAGGTTTGGCAAATTGCATAGGAAAGCCTCAACCTACCTCATTTTGTGAACAGAACAAGGCAGCTTACTGGAGAAGAAAGAAAGCTGGACAAAGGTGACAATTTTGATTTAGATTCTGCCTCTTACAGTGGTCTTGGTCAAGTCAGTTCCAACTCATAGCAATCCTATGTACAGCAGAATGAAACACCGCCTGCTCCTGCGCCATCCTCACAATCATGCTGGAGCCCATTGTTGCAGCCACTGTGTCAATCCATCTCGTTGAGGGTCTTCCTCTTTTTTACTGACCCTCTACTCTACCAAGCGTGATGTCCTTCTCCAGAGACTAGTCCCCGTCCTGATAACATGTCCAAAGTATGTGAGACAAAGGCTTACCACCCTTGCTTCTAAGGACCATTCTGATTGTACTTCTTCCAAGACAGATTTGTTTGTTCTTCTGACAGTTCATGGTATGTTCAATATTCTTTGTCAACACCATAATTCAAAGGCATCAGCTCTTCTTTGGGCCTTCCTTATTCATTGTCCAGCTTTCACATGCATATGGCCTTGGGTGAGTCTCTTCAACCCTACCGATGAGTAGATAACGCTTTACATGGATGTATATGCAAGTCTAACTGACTACAAAAGTAATAATTGTGTATTGTTAGATAAGAGATACCAAAAGGATTACAAAGAATAAAATAACAAATTACTGTAATTCCATCACTGCACGCATCTACTTTTCACATTCTGGTGTATTTCCTTCCTGCCCTTTCCCATGCACCAATTTTTGCTTCTCTTCATGAAAATACTACAATACTGAATATACTGTTTTAGATTATGCTTTCTAAACTTAGCATTTTCACTTGAACATCACCTAACATTATTAAAAATTATTTGAAGATACTCATCAAGTTTTGTGTAATATTCCATCTAATTGATAAATTCATTAATTCAGTCAACAAAGATCTAATAAGCACTTATTACTTGCCAAGTGGAGCCCTGGATGGTACAAATGGTTAACCCATTCAGCTAACTGAAAGAAAGGTTGGTAGTTCGAACCCACCCAGAGGTGCCTTGGAAGAAAGGCCCTATGATCTACTTCTGAAACGTCAGCCATTGAAAACCCCGTGGAGCACAGTGCTACCCTGGCACACGTCGGATCGCCCTGAGTCACAGTCGATGTGGCAGCAACTGTTGTTTTATGTTCCAGGTAGCTGGCTCAGCCCTGGAGCAACAGTGGGGAGCAAGAAAGGACATGGAGGCTAGAGAGAGAAGAAAGGTGTGATTACCAACAGAGATGAAGCAGGTACTGTAACTGGTATAAACATGTCTCTGCTGTTAGCCTGTGAGATTTGCTAACATTTGTAACATTGTGACAAGCACACTTCAAATGCAGGTGGGGAGTCTGCTGGCCTGGGGGCACAGCCCCTGCAGACCATTTTGCTGGAGGTGGTCAGGGGTTGAGGGAAGAGTGAGGGAGTGTGGCCATCTCAGACATGGCCTGTTTGGCCCCATAAACTTGATTTTGAGCCCATGGGGAGAAAGTCCCTGGTCAAAAGAGAACATGATTTTGAGAAGGGGCTTCATGAGACACAGACGTGCACGGCACAGGCAGGATGCCTGGAGGGTGGTGGTATCCTGGGCACTGTGCCACTCTAGACAGATGCTCAGAGCCCAGAGGGCACTGGAGGTGGTCCAGTAGCAGGGCAACTGCTTTGCTTCAGGGGGCGCTGCAGCAGGGCCCACAGTGGCTTGCAGGTACCAGCCATCTCCGGAGCCCAGGAGGAAGCCAGGGCATCCTGGTCTCCATGGCAACTGCAACTGCAGATTTTCTGTGGTTTTGAGCTGGCTTTCTGGGGTCATTAAGAAGTAAGCTCAGGGGGAGGTGTCTTGCAGGGGCTGGAGGTTGTGCGTCAGCAGATGGGTATACGTGTCACTCATGTTTCGGTGGCTGAGGAAACCTAACCAAGGGAAGACTGGAAGTCTGGACATGGGACTGCTGGAGCAGCAGGTGAGCATTTTGTGTAGGCTCCTGATGCACAGTCGCACAATTCCAGCAATATTCCAGATCACAGCAATGGTCCAGATTCCAGAGATATTCAAGCAGTACAGCTCTGACACCCTCCTCCCCACACCACTAGCCTGAACGGTGCCCAGGGTCTCATTGGTGCCAGTTAGGTACAGCTTAAAGGGCATATTGTTCCAAGTTCCATTTTTATATACTAAAAAGATGGATTTTTCACATATGGGTAAATTTACATTTTCTTTCTCAGTCAAATATCTGTTTATACCTTCCCCCACTCTTTTTAATCAGAATGTTGGTGATTTTCCTGTGGCTTGCCAACAATAACCTGTATGTTAAGGATATTAACATTTTGGTTTCATTTCACTGCAGATCTTTTATTGGTTTTTCATTTGCCTTTTTATTTTATGATTTTGGACATACAATATGTTTTAATCTTTACATAGTCGAATTTATCAGTCAGCAGTTCAAACGCATTAGTTGTTACAGGAGAAAAAGATGTGGCAGTCTGCTTCTGTGAAGGTTACAGCCGTAGAAACCCTATGGGGACAGTTCTACTCTGTCCTGTAAGGATCACTATGAGTCGGAATGGACTCAACAGCAAAGGTTTTTGTTTTGTTTTGTTTTGTTTCCTTTGAGTGTGTTACTTCATTGTTATGCTAGAAAGTCCTTATCTATCCTGGAGCCAGTTAAATAGTTAACATAATTTTCTTATATTTTTATGGTTTCCTTTTTTAATTTCAATCCTTTAATTTATCAGGAATTCTTTCGGACTGTGGCTTATGGGGAAGAGACGATGTGACTTGACTTCTTTCCATTGAATGGTTAATTTTTCAACACTATTTGCTGGATGGAGCCCTGGTGGCACCGTGGTTAAGAGCTCGGCTGCTACACAAAAGGTCAGCACTTCAAATCCGCCAGCCACTCCTTGGAAACCCACGCAGCAGTTCTATTCTGTCTTATAAAGTTGCTGAGTCGGAATCAACTCGACGCCAACAGGTTTTTTTGTTTTTTTTTTTTGAATAACATCTTTTTTTCTTGTGCAACGCATCCTTCATGGTATTTTAAATATTCCTCTAAACAAGTTTCAGGGTTTTTCTCTGTTTACCAGAAATGATGTTTTTATTGTGATGTTAATTTTTGATTTATGAGAGTACTTCAAATAATAGAAATATCTTTTTTTTTCCCCTGACTTTATGAATTCCCAAAACATCCTGCTAGTATCTGGTACATTACATATCATTTTGTTTAATCTCTACAAGACCTTCGAAAAGTAGATTTTACAACTTCCCCGTTACAGTTGGAGAAATGCAACATCAGAGAAATTAAAGAAACATGCCAAAGTTGCTAATAAATGTCAGAGCAGAATTTCCACCCAGTTCTGTTTGTAAATCTCAAGTCTCCTAAATTTCACAGAGATGTTCCAGGATTCTGGAGATTATATTTGGATTTAAATCCTCCAATTATTTCTGAAAGTATTTTTATTGTACAAATAAATGAAAACTGCTTCATCGAGAGAGAAAGGGAGGGATAAGAAGGAGGAAAAGCAAGAGGAAAGTTGCTCCAAACTTGTTTTCTCTTTAGCCTCACCCAGTCTGCGTCTGCTTACCTCAGCGTTCATTTACTGATGACAGTTAGCGACAGAGCCTTCCCCCCACCGTCCGGGGAACACAGTCACCTCAGTCTTCTTTTCTTTTCAAACATGCGGTTTCAAGATCCCATGGAGTCAGAGGTGCAATTTTTTTAATGGATCAAAATAGCTTCTGTTGCCCCCAGTATAATGTGAGTTGATTATTTATTAACTATTTGAGAGGAAAGAATTTACAGTCTTTTCAAGAATGACTGCTAAAACTACAAGAGCAGGGAACATTGTGAATTCCTTTTGTCATCTAAGGTTTAAATTGAGGTGTCTAACTATAGCTAGTGTGCTGTGTATTCTGAATATTATCTTGCAGCACGGGAAAAAAAATGATACCACAATAGCTTCTATAGTTTTACAATTTGTGTAATTTGCAATTTAAAAAGAAAAATCGTTTTGATCTGGTTGAAAGAAAACATTGCTGCTTTTAGAATATTGGCCATACCCTCCCCATAAGCTATGTAATTCTGTATTACCAAAGTAAACAGACATTATTAACTCTTTATCAGAAAGATAAGCTCTCATATGAGCAGTTAATGGCTAACAATGAGCTTTATTTTATTAGTATTCTTTTTAAGATTTCTCAGGAGCCCTGGTGGTGGTGGTTGAGCTCCCAGCTAGTAACTGAAAGGTTAGCGGTCTGAACCCAACAGCCGATGTGGCAGTCTGCTTCCATAAAGATTACAGCCTTGGAAACCCAGTGAGGCAGTTCTACTCCATCCTGCAGGGTTGCTATGAGTCGAAATCGACTTGATGGCAGTGGGTTTTTTCAGGGTTTTTTAGGATTTCTAGCACTGTTAAAAAAAAAAAAAAAAATCGCCATCAAGTCAATTCTGACTTATAGCAACCCAATAGGACAGAGTAGAACTGTCCCATAGAGTTTCCAAGGAGCACCTGGTGGATTTGAACTGCTGACCTTTTGGTTAGCAGCCCTAGCTCTTAACCACTACGCCACCAGGGTTTCCTCTAGCACTGTACGGCTATAATAATCTGAATAGAAAATCATAGCTATGGATGCTTTCTCCTAAAAGTGCTTTTCTTCTCAAAATTATTATTCTTTTTAAATCTGTTTTGCGTGAGAATTGCATGTTTGTGGCCCTTACATATATCTTGTTAGAATTGAGTATGGCAAGACTTCGGCTTGTTAACTTTGGACACATCATCAGGAAAGACCAGTTTTGATCTAGGAAAGGACGTCATGGTTGGTAAAGTGGAGGATAGTCATAGGTCAGGGAGACCCTCGCACAGTGGCTAAAACAATGGCCTCAAACCTAGCAATGATCACGAAGATGGCACAGGACCAGGCAACGTTTAGCTCTGTGATACGTAAGGCTTCCATGAGCTGGAGGTAACTCAATGGTAACTAACAACGACCACAACAATCATTCGTTCATTTCATTCTGAGAACTCCAGCAACTACAGCTCCTGTTCCTCTCTCTGCTCCTGCCAAATACAACTGCAATGCAGGTGAGCCGAAATGAATTTTTTTTTCCTTTGAAGGAGGAGCTATATTATTACCAAGTAACCAAATACACTTAAAGGCTCTAACTGAATAACTGCTGCGTTTTCTCTCAAACCTTAAAATGCTTTCAATTAAAAAACATTTCCAGAGAGAGAGGGAAATTGCCAATGCTGAGATTCATGCAGTAATTGTATTCATTTTGAAATGTGATAGATATTAGGTATTGTGGCAGATTGTGAGACAATATTCATCTCTCTTGTAAAACATATATTCCCATGAGGTGTAGAGGAAGTATTAGATGATTCGGCCAGAATGAAACAGACTGCCTTTCCAGGAGAATGTTCTGCCAGTGCCTTTATAGAGACCTCACATGTAAGTGCGGCCATCCTCTTTGTCCAGGTGATAACTCTGGGGAGCTGAGTCACACCCCACCACCCATCTGTCAGTTTGTCATACTGTGATGCTGGCATGTTGTTATGACGCCAGAGCTATATCACTGATATTTCAAATACCAGCAGGGTCACCCATGGTAGACAGATTTTAGCAGAGCTTACAGACTAAGCCACACTAGGACGTAAGGCCTGATTTTCCACTTTTTGAAAATCAGACAATGAAAACCCTATGGATCGCAACAGAATTTTGTCTGACAGAGTGCTGGAAGATGAGCCCCCTAGGTGGGAAGGCACTCAAAATACACAGTGGCACCAACAATGTACTCAGGCATACCAACAATCGTGAAGATGGCATAGGACGGGGCAACGTTTCATTCTATTGTACATGGGGTCGCCATGAGTAGGAGGAGACTTGTTGGCAATTAACAACAACCATACTGAGAGAGCATTTCCTTGGCTACCTATCAATGGATGCCTTTCACCACCTCTTTGTCACTCTGTTTACATTGTTTCACAGCATCCTGCACTCTAATTATATGTCAATAATGTTTACGTTTTTGTCTTTCTTCCACTGGAATGTGCACTCAGTAAGAAGGTGAACCTTTTCATTCTTGCTCGGTTGTGTATTCTACACTTAGCTAGGAAATAGTGTGCACATGGCAGGCAGGCAATAAACGTTTTTTGAATGAACAAAACATTGTTCTCCGTTTCATAAATGTTTAAAAGAAGCCTCCCTTAAGCTGTGAAACTACCAAAGGGCTGTTGCTCCAAGGTTCTACACTGACTCCGCCACCTGCCCCCAGCTGTTGGAGGGCCCATCCCTGCTGAATGACCCTCTGAGTACCTCTGGCATTGTCCTTAACAGTGTGCATCATATTTCTGTAGTGTGTATGTGCACCTTCTCCCTTCCCAGGCTGAGAGCTTCCGGAGGGCAGAGACTTTGTCTTGTTCAACTTGGCATTCTCAGAGCCAAGCACAAGGCCTGGCACATAAAGCCATCTATATGCTTACTTTCATGGTGATGAGGATGGGATGGAGGTTGGCGTGACACCCCCACAAGCATTCAGGATCTCTGCTTGGCACTCTGGGTTCGCCGATACCTTTGCCTGGACTTCTCATGCCCTCTCTGGATCTGGAGACTGCTAGCCACTGTATTACTGATTTTCACCTTCATTAGAAGATTTTCAGTTTTTGCCAAAGTCACTGTTGTTGCCAGCTAGCAATAACCAGTTGTATATGTCCAGTCATATATGTTCCCCACTGTTCCCACGCAGCCTGGTGCTGTGCGGTACATCCATCTCTGTGCCAAGGGACATCCAGGCACCCCCTCCCCCCAGGCCAGGTGTGTTGTCTGAACCTCTCAGGTTTGTAAAAGGAGCTCTTGGCAAGGTGGAGTACGACCATGGCATCAAGGTTAAGTCCCCTCAACATAGCCTCCGGACTCCAGACCTCAAATTTGAAAAGGTGTTGCACTGCCACTCACGGCATGGTTGTTGATTGCTGTTGTTGTTAAGTGTCATCGAGTCAGTTCTGACTCATAGTGACCCTGTGTACAACAGAACAAAACACTGCCCAGTCCTGTACCATACTCATAATCATTGTTATGTCTGAACCCATTGTTGCAGCCACTGTGCCAATCCATCTCATTGAGGGGCTTCCACTGAATTCTTCCTTGTATAATAGATAACTTGCAGTCACCAGCCAAGTTGTCTATTTCTATAGCTTCTGTCGAATGGCTGATAGGAGAAAGGAAAAAAGGTGGGGGGTTCTAAAGTCATCGGCTTCTCCCAGGTCTGGAGGCTTCAGCTGGGGGCTGCGCCAAGGCTTTGATCTGATCAACCAGATTTGTGGGAAGGAAAGTGGGAACAACTACACTTGCTTTATTCCCGTTGAGATTCCCTATGAGTCAAGGCGGAGTGCTGGAATTCAGCCCTGGTGGCGCAGTGGTTAAGAGCTCATCTGCCGACCAAAAGGTTGGCAGTTCGAATCCACCAGCCACTCTCTGGAAACTCTATGGGACAACAGTTCTACTCTGTCATATAGAGTCTCTGTGAGTCAGTATCAACTCGACAGCAATGGGTCTGAATTTTTTTTTTTTGGTTTCTGGAAGAGAAGGAAAGGCAAGGAAACATCCAGAGATAGAAAAACAGAAGCAGAAGTATGGTTAACATATTGGTTTCTTGTGGCTGCTGTAACAAAGTACCATAGAGTGGGTATCTTAAAACAACACAAATGTGTTCTCTACCAGTTCTGGAGGCTAGATTTCCAAATTCAGGATGTCGGCAGAGCCGTGCTCCCTCTGAAGGCTCTAGAGGAGGAGCCTTTCTTCCCTCTTCTAGCTTTCTGACAGTGATTGTCTTACTTGGCGTGTAGATGCATCACTTTGAGCTCTGCCTCTGTCTTCACAGGCCAGCCTTCCTCTGTCTCGGATGTCCTCTTTCATAAGGATGCCACTCAGATTGGATGAGGACCTGCCCTACTCCAGTACGACGTCATGTTAACTGATAACATCTGCAAAGACCCTATTTCCAAACAATGTCACAGTCACAAGAGCAGGGGTTAGGACTATGAAATAACTTTTGTGGGGCACAATTCAACACATAACAGTGACCACTGGTGAAAAAAATTTTTAGTTGTATGTTCCTGATCAAGATTTGGAAAGGTGTTACCATGGGACCAGACAGGTCACGACCACATGGCTCCCAGCTTTTGAATGATGGGCAGCAGAAACAGCTTTCCCACCCGTGCAGTGCTCCATCCTGGGCGCTGTAGACATTTCATACATATATTCCTTTATTTGGGGGTTGGGGAAAAGCAGGGACACATTGCAAGACATTTAGAGGCATCTCTGGCCTCCAACCACTAGATGCCAGTAGCAAGCCCATCCCCACCAAGTTGTGACAACCAGAAACATCTCCAAATGTCCCTTGGGGGAAAAATCTCCCCCATAGGGAATGACTGCACTACTGTAGGTTGAAGAGATTTTTCCTGGATGCCTCAACACTCCGTATACGCTCTATGGACACATGTACCTCTAGAAGGCAGGAGCTAATTTTCCAGTGAAGATGGGTTCAGTGTGATCTAAAAGAGAATGGAAACCAGCCCGTGGCAACATGAATCCCTGGAAAGCTGAGAGGTCAAGAAGTAGAAACCAATTCCAAAGGCTCCTGTACAAAAGAAAAGCAATACTCCTGGCAATGGATGTGTTTGTCAAGCAGGCACAGGGTTTTAAAATGGTTTTTGTTCCAATGTTTCTAGGCTGGGCGTCCATCATGCTCCAACTTACTGCAGGCCCCACTATTCCCTATTGCATTCCCCCAGCCTCCTCACTCATGTCTGTGATCTGTCTGGCCCTGGAAGGCATCTGAGTTTGTGATCCATGGAACAGAGCACCACCAGTTGCTGGTGAAATTACTTACATTCACAGGCTGAGGTGCCCCAGGACATCTTAAAATCTCTGTTTCACACACATCCTTGGTATTTGATGTACCTTCTGCATATATACCCCTTGATATAATTTCATGGTAAGAATGCCTGGCACATATTTCAGATGTTACCAAGATTATAGGAAGTACTGTATATCTGACAACATCATACAGAATCACTCAGGGAAGTTTGTGAAAACCCACCTGATAGAGAGGCTAGGTTTCCAAGACTTCCTCTTCTCTCACGTGAATCGCTCCTCTCTGAAGTGTTAACTTCAAGACATCAAGGTCTACCTGCTACCACTTCTTCTACCTGCTCTGATTCCATTTCTCTCACTGAGACTTGTCTGTGAGACCTCTGGCTCTTCGCCCCTTCTGCTCTTCTGTTTCATAATCCCCACCCCTGTTGCCCTCTCAGTCTCTTAACCCCTAGTCCCTCCTGCCCTCTGTGTCTCAAAACCCCAGAGCCTCACTTTCTTGCTGAACAGGAGACCAAGGAATACTTGAATCCCTGCTTGCATCACCCTCGCCTCTTGTCTTCCCCAAGCACCCAGTCTCAGATGAACCCAGCCCTTCTGAATTCCACCCTGGGCTTCTGTCCTATTGATAAAAATATTTGTAGTGCAGTAACTTTGCCAGACTTCACCATCCCCACCAGGCCGTCAGATCTGCTGCCTCCTAGCCAATGCCCTTGCTACCTCTTCTTCAGGAAAACTAAGCAAATCAGCCCTGATTCTCTCTGGCGCCTGCCTCCCGCTCCTCAACCGTTCCTGCTCTCAGACAAGAATGACCCTCTGTCCTATTCAAAGCCAACCACCCTGGGCTCCCTTGACTCCACACCTCTCTTTGATCTACGGTTTATTGTCTATATATATATATATATATATATATATATATATATATATATATATATAAACCAAAAAAACCAAACCCAGTGCCACCGAGTCAATTTCGACTCATAGCGACCCTATAGGACAGAGTAGAACTGCCCTATAGAGTTTCCTAGGAGCGCCTGGTGGATTTGAACTTCAGCCCTTTGGTTAGCAGCCATAGCACTTAACCACTACATCACCAGTGTTTCTATATATATATACATATATATAATCTTTTTCCGCTTTCTTGGTTGTTTTCCTAAAGCCTTTGAACGTGAGGACATTCAGCTTTCCATTAAAAACTCTCTGCCCTCTCTCGTCTTATCTGGCCTCAGCTCCATCTCACCCCTACCCTCCACAGAGTCCAGCAACTTGGAAGACAGTCCTTCCCCATCAACCATTCCCAGTTATTTCTATGGGAAAACAATGCCTCTTGTCCTTTTTCTTTTACTAGATGCAAAAATAATACACACTCATTATAGAACATTTGAAAACACAGGAAGGCATCATGAAGGAAATAAAACTCATGTGTAATCCTACAACTCTGAGGTAACTAGTAATTTTAACTCACTTACAGTTTTTAAAAATAAAATGAGGATCACACTTTTGCATTCTGCTGATTTTACTGAATATTAAATCACAAACTGATCCCCATGTCAATAACGTGATTTGTTAATGGCTTCCTAGTATTCCATTTCATGTGCACACCAAAGTTGACTTGGCCATATCCTCGCTGTTGTGTATTCCAGGCATTCCGATTTTTTCAGTTCTGTGCAATAATAGGACAAGCACCATGGACCCTATTGTGTACTTCTGATCACTTCCTTGGAATAGATGCCATGGGGAACTACTGCACCAAATGACATGCACATTTTTTAAGGACCCTGGAACATACTCCTGAATTGTTTTCAAATGATGGTTGAACCAACATGTACTACAAAGAACAGTGTACGAGAGTATCCATTTCAACATATCCTTGGTAAGTCATAGCCACTCCATTCAGTGAAAATTTGTGGCCAAATATTTTATTGTATTTTATTTGCCATCGTGTTTCTACTTTTCTTAAAACAATTTGCCTATCTGTGTCTTCTCATTTTGCCTTTAAATTTTTTGTCTTTTATTATTTTCTCAAGAAATCTCTCTTTGTGCATTAATAATATTGATTCATTTCTGGTTTATTTCTTAAGAATACCTTTCCCAGGTTGTCATTTGCTTTTTCATTTCTTATCTAAGGGGATGATTTTGTGTGTGTGTGTGTGTGTGTGTGTGTGCAAAACCAAACTTATCAATCTTTTCCTTCACTGTTTTTGTCTTTCCTTTCCCCCAATCGTTTTCTACCCACTGCACTCAATCTTCTCTCCTAATGCAATGGGAACACTGCACTGACAAGGCCACTAGCAACCCAGACTGCCCAAAACAAAGGAACTTTCGAAGACTTCTGTCCATTACTACTCTTATGTGAGGGTTCCTCTGTCTTGGTTTCCTCCCGCATTTCAGATTCATGTTTCTACCTCCTTTTTCTCTGCCCACGTTGTTCATGTTGATGTCCTCAGGGTTCTGGTATTGGCCTTTTCTCGTCCTTTTCAGCCAGTTTTGGGGGTGCTTGGCCACTTTCATAAGCAACATATTGATGCCACCTTCTGTTAGATACCTGGGCTACCGTCACAAAGTACCACAAAGTGGGCACCTCAAAACTACGGAAATTTATTCTCTCACAGCTCTAGAGGCCAGATATCTGAATTCAGTGTGTCAGCTGTGTTGATTCCTTCTCAGGGCTCTGAGGGAGAATCTGTTCCAGGCCTCTCCTAGCTTTGGGTGATGGCCCGTGATCGTTGATGTTCCTTTACTTGTAGATCACTCTAATCTCCACCTCTGTCTTCACATGGCCATCTATCCTCTGTGCCTCTTCTCTTTTATAAGGATATCACTCATATTGAATTGGGACCCACCCTACTCCAGTATGACTTCACGTTAACTGATAACATCTTTAGAGACCTGATTTCCGAATGAGGTCACATTCACAGGTACCAGGGATTGGGACTTCAACATTTTTGAGGGGAGACACAATTCAACTTATAAAAATTTCAATTCTACATCTTCAATCCACATGCTCTTCGGCCTCCAGACCCATATTTTCAGGTGCTTACTAGGTACCTTCAGACAAATATCCCATGGGCACCTTAACATGCCCTATCTTCCTTCCTGTGTTCCCTTTCCTGGTAAACATCACCATCTTCTTCTCTGTTACCTAATCCAGAAATTATAGAGTCTACCCAAACATGACTCTCCTTCACTTCCCACATGGAATCAGTGAGCATGTCCTACAGATCCCTCCTTCCTGTTTTCTCTCAGGTCAAACCCTCCTCACCACCCTACTCCACTACCTTAATTCAAGCCTGCTATACCTTAACTTTGCAATAACCAGACTGCGTTTGCAGTTGAGAGTTCAAGGTGTGTAGTGAACAGATTTTCTTTTCGAGCCCTAGTTCCTTCATCTCTACATAGCAATGATTTTGAGCACTATTTTGTACGGTGTTTTGTGGATTAAATAAGACAAAATGGGTAAAGTGCTTAGCATGGTTCCTGGCATACAGTTGGTATTCAGTAGACGTGAGCTTCTGTGATTATTTACTCACTGCTTCCTGTTTCACACATCCACAAGCCAATGTCACACTGCTGCCATGATTCTCTTTCTCAGGTACAAATCAGATCAGTGTGTGTCTTCTTGAATATTGCTGTGGTCTCCTTTACTACAAACACCCACAAAGAATACAAGGTCATCCACGCTCTGGCCTCTGCTTTTATCTCCAGCACTATGTCTCACTACCCACACCCATGTCTTGGCCTTGATGTATATATCAGTCAGCTATTGCCTCAGTAGTGCTGCATAACAGCCATTCTGAAACATGTTGACCGGTAACAACATGCATTTATCCTCCTGACTATGGGCCTGCAGGGTGACTCTCAGAGAGGTTATGATAGGCTCAGCTGGCATCTTGGCTTCAGGCTGCAGTTTGGGTTTAAGTTTTTTCCACTTGTGTTTATTCTTCGGCTCAGGCTGAAAGCGGAGTTGTTACTTGACGTGGCCTCTGATTTTTTCATGGTTAACCTCTGTGAATATCACAAGAGCCAAGCCAAACTGAGCAAAAACCTTGAAGGCCTCTACGGCCATCACATCTGTGGGCATTCCACTAGCCAAGCAAGGCATGTGGTCCACTCAACATTAGTGAGGCAGGGAGTGTACTCTGCCCACAGTGGGAGTGATGAGGGGAATAGCCCAGACTACCCACTGACTCCCTGCATCTGAGCGAGCCCACCATGTCACACTCTGCATTTGTCACACCACCCTTCCTTGCACAGCCTTCCCTCCCACCCACTTTCTCCAGTCACAACACATACTGCCTTGTAAGGCTCAGCTCACTAGCGCCTCCTTGACCAGGCCTTACTGCATGCCCCAGAGAGACCTGAACCCCATCTCCTTCCAGCACCCACTGGCAGTATGCACTGGCAGGTTTACTGCCACTATTTCATGTACTCTCTCCTCTGTGCCAGCACGGAGAACTTGTTAAATGGATGAATATCCTAAATCTGGCCTAGTAAACCTCTATATAATTCAGCCAGTGTAATATTGACCTAGAGAGCCCTGGTTGCACAATGATTAAGCACTCAGCTGCTAACCAAAAGGTTGGTGGTTCTAACCCACCCAGCGGTGCAGCGGGAGAAAGACCTGTAGATCTACTTCCATAAAAATTACAACCTAAGAAACTCTAGGGAGCAGTTCTCCTCTGTAACATGGGGTCACTGTAAGTCAGAATCAACTCAATGGCACCTAGCAATGACAATAACAATGTTGACCTGTCTCAAATAATCCTTTTCCTTTTTTTTTTTTAAAGAAGAATTCCATTTTCAAAAAAAATAAGGAACCTCCTTAGGCATTTCAACCACATATCCTTTGGACAGAGAAGTCTCAGATAGCCATTTGGCCACAGATTTATTGCTTAAAGAGAGACCCAGGATTGCTTTTGCCAGGCCACAGTTTACAGATGACAAATAGTCATCTTCTGATTCACTGGTCCTGACCCAGTACAAATGATAAGTCTTTCCCATGCTCATGGGCAACCCAACTCACCAAGCTTTGCACCTAGCATCAGCTTGGTGGGAACTGTACCCTTCTGTGCGCCCCCAGGGGCTGTATCTGCCAGCTGTTTTGTAGTTTACAATTACAACTCACAGCACTTCTGTGAGTGCCTGAGCACGCTAATTTTCCCTCTGACAGTATATGGGAATCTTACCAAACCTGGGAGAAGAACAGTCCAGTCCACTGACAGACATTTTCTCACAGAAACTCTTACTGGGTTAGACTTAAAGCGTGAGACCCTCTGAGTAGAAATATTTTGAAGCCAAAATAAATAAAAAAGAAAAAGTGGAAAAGAGTCCAACAGGCAATTATTCGTAATAGAAAAAACTATTGATTTTCCTTTTTTGATACATTGTCTAAATTATCCCTCAAGAAAAGTAGTAATGCATCTTTAAACAGATTTATTGGCTCTAGGATGGAAGAAATGTATTATTTAACTTCAATGCTATTGGATTTTTCTTTTATGTTAGACACAGAACTAGGACAGATGAACAGAAATGGGACAGGGAAATTCCTTCCCAGGGCACAGTTATTTGGGATTTCAAAGTAAGGTCCTCCAGTATTTTTCTCAAAGCAGTAGAAGTTCATAAATAAAAGATCATTTTTCTGGCTAAATAAATTCATCACACCTTTATAATATGCACATTTTTCACAAGATTTAAAGTTCCAGGGGGTGGAATGAACCAGCTGCGTTGATCTCCAAGGGTTACTTTGAGGTTCCAGTTCACGTGATAAAGGATTTCTCCCCATAGCAGAATTCAATGACTTCTCTGATCCTGGAGCTTTCATCTTCTCTTTGAGCTGGGCTTCTCTTTCCATTCCTCCACTCGCTTTTTGTGCACCATCAAGACTCCTCACTCACTGGTTTCTGAGATTGGAATTCACAATGGCTTGGCATGTAGGACAATACTCTGTTCTACTATAAAAATGGAAGCACAGTCAATAGCAAGAGCTTCCCTACTCCTTTCCCAGCTGTAGCCTGGGAAAGCAGCTCAACCTGTGCCATCCCAGAAGAGCAGCCTTGGGCTCAATGGGGCTGGAACATTTGGGGTCACAGAGACCGTGGACCTGGCACTAAACGTCTCTTTTCTCTGCCCTTTGACCCTCAAGATGACCCCACTCAGGTGTCATCATTCATCAGTACAGGTCATCCCAGGTGGCCTTGCTGGACCATCACAAAGAAGACCTACTCCCAATGACTGGAATGCATTTTTTCAGCTACCAAGTGCTCTAAAGGTCACCAATAAATATCTTAAACCATAACTACACACTGAGCCCTCATTATGAGGATTCTTTACACTTCAGCAGTTTAGGAGTGGTTTATTTATTTATTTTTAATAACTAGTCTCTTTCTTGGACCCACAGTGAATGCCCATGGAAGCAGCAGTCAAGAAATCAAATGCCATATTGCACTGGGCAAATCTGCTGGAAAAAGACCTCTGTAAAGTGTTAAAAGGCAAACATGTCACTCTGAGGACTAAGGTGTGCCTGACCCACCTTATGGTCTTCAGTTGCCACATACACATGCAAAAGCTAGACAATAAATAAGGAAGACTGAAGAAGAATTGATGCCTTTGAATAATGGTGTTAGTGAAGAATATTGAATATTCCATGGACTACCCGAAGAACGAACAAATCTGTCTTGAAAGAAATACAGCCAGAATGCTCCTTAGAAGCAAGGATGGTGAGACTTCATCTCATATACTTTGGACATGTTATCAGGAGGGGCCAGTCCCTGGAGAAAGACACCATACTTGGTAAACTAGTGGGTCAGCAAAAAATAGGGAGACCCGCAACAAGATGGATTGTCACAGTGGCTGCAACAATGGACTCAAACACAGCAACAATTGTGGAGATGGTGCAGGAATGGACAGTGTTTCATTCTGTTTGTACATAAGGTCACTATGAGTCAAAGATGACTCATACCAACAACAATAACACCTAACAACAGCCTCTCTCAACTAACTGAGCATATATTCACCAGAATCCAATATAGAATAACCCCTAAAGATAAGTGGTGAGAAATTATCAGGCCCCAGTTATAACAAAGGAAGTTCCAAGACTGTGCTCATGTCATCCCCTCAACAAGACTTTGCCATATGGCACCCCTCCTGACAGCTTTCTGGGTCTTTCCATTATGGTGCCTGGAGGAGACACAGATTGAAAATGGAAAGGATATGCTGACACGGTTTGCTGCATCCACATGGCCAGTTCTGGGATGACTTTGGTGTTCTGAATCTTGACATTGAAAAGATGTGCAAAATCTTTAAGATTGCTTTACATTCAAACTTGGGAACTATGAGTAGTAAGTCACCATGTCCATCAACCTTTGGCTAAGTGCTACATTCCTGCTCAGTGTCTGTGGGTTAGAGAATCTCCTCTCCTATTAAAAAAGAAGATGAAAGCAAGAGGTTCTGTTCACCAAACAACACAGCTGACAAAATAGGTTTTCCTCTACTACTACCTACTGCTCATCTTGTCCCTTACCACTACCTATGGCTCCCTCCTCTCAACTTCCTTTCCCACAGGTTTGTGTACCTAGATGTGGCTCCTCCTACCAACAAAACTTAACAGCTCTCTATTTGGGATCAGATTCTACATTCCAGCATGTGAACTTGGGGAGACTGGCTATCTGACAAGGAGTTTCAATCTCCTTCCTACCAGCACATGAGATAAAACTTTCTCTACACAGACCTGCCAGTCCCAAATCAAGTCACTAAAAGCCTGTTCAGAGTCAGGAAAAGCTGACTACATGCAGAGGATTATACATAAAGACCAGCTGTATAACTTTGATTTGAATAAGGCTTGCTTTCACTCAACAAGACCACTGAGTTCATGATCAAACACACTGGAGAAGAATGGAGCCCAGAGAAACACGCGTTCTCCCAGTGTGACAAATGATGCTGTGAATGCGGACTCTTCTTTAAAATGCCAGCTAATTCAGGTGGCAGAATGAAGTGTGCCATGTCATAATTAATCCCTCATGTATTGCAAGCAATTTAATGTCAAAATAATCAACAGTCGCTTTTTTTACCCTTTTGTGAGTACATAATAAATACTGTCATTTAGCCTCAGCAAACATTGGATTTCTTTCCTGGTCTTTGAATAACGTTATTCCTGAGGTAAACACCAGACTTCCTCCTCCATCTCCCCTCCCCAAATCCCACAAATGACACATGTATGTGGTCCCTAGGAAAATAAATCACGATGTCAAAAGAAAAGCAGTGGGCTTAATTTATAGATGGTACCTTGCATCTAGAACATAACAAATTGTGGATAACATTGTGAAGAATGAGAATTTCAGAACACTTAATTGTGCTTATGAGGAACTTGGACATAGGACAAGTGGCAGTCATTTGAACAGAACAAGAGGATACTGCATGGTTTAAAATCAGGAAAGGTATGAGTCAAAGTTGTATCCTTTCTCCATACTTATTAAATCCATATGCTGAGCAAATAATCTGAGAAACTGGACTATAGGAAGAAGAACAGGGCATCAGGATTGGAGGAAGACTCATTAACAAACTCTGATATGCAGATAACACAACCTAATTTGCTGAAAGTGAAGAGAACTTGAAGCACTTACTGATGAAGATCAAAGACTACAACATTTAGTATAGATTACACTGCAACATAAAGAAAGCAAAAATCCTCACAACTGAACGAATAAGCAACGTCATGATAAACAGAGAAAAGACTGAAGTCAACAAGGATTTCATTTTGCTTAGATCTACAATCAGTGCCCATGGAAATGGCAGTAAAGAAATCAAACGATGTATCGTGTTGCACAAATCAGCCGGAAAAGACCACTTTAAAGTGTTAAAAAGCAAAGATATCACTTTGAGGACTAAGGTGCCCCTGACCCAAGCCATGGTATTTTCAACCCCCTCATATGTATATGAAAGCTAGACAATGAATAAGGAAGACCAAAGAAGAATTGATGCCTTTGAATTGTGGTGCTGGTGAAGAATATTGAATATACCACAAGCTGCTAGAAGAACGAAAAAATCTGTGTTGGAAGAAGTACAGCCAGAATGCTCATTATAAGTGAGGATGGCGCGACTTAGTCTCACATACCTTGGACATGTTATCAGTAGGGACTGGTCCCTGGAAAAAGACATTATTCTTGGTAAAGTAGAGGGTCAGTGAAAAATAGGAAGACCTTCAATGATATGGGTTGACACAGTGGTTGCGGCAATGGGCTCAAACATAGCAACAATTGTGGGGAGGGCTCAGGACTGGGCAGTGTTTCATTCTGCTGTACGCAGGGTTGCCATGAGTGAGAGCTGACTTGATGGCACCTAACAACAACTTTGCATCTTAATTATTCTAACTTAGAGTCCCAACACCAGACAGGAGCAAGCGTAACAGGAGAGAATGAAGAAAATGGAACGGGAAGAGTGCCCCCCAATACTCAGGATTTATGTTTTCACTCGTGATAGCCAATCACTGGCTGTGATGTGACAGTGATTTTTTTTTTTTCCAATGCTAAGTCCTCGTGGTTAGCAGCAAAAACCAAATGACAGATTGGCCCATAAAATAAATAATATCACTGGTGAGTACTGTGTTCCTCTGAATAATCATCTAAATGAAACCAAAAGTCTGCAGTTTGAATTCCCCAGGCGCTCCTTGGAAAACCTACAGCGCAATTCTCCTCTGTCCTTTAGTGTTGCTGTGAGTTGGCATCGACTCGACAGCAAAGAGTTTGGTTGGTTGGTTGGTTGGTTGGTTTGTTTGTTTGTAATCTGTCTTTTGGCTGAAAGGTGACCTCTGGGAGTGCTTTAAGTTCCAAGTTTAAAGCGTATCTCAGGGTGATAGTCTCGGGGGTTCATCTAGTCTCTACTGATCCAATAAGTCTGGACTATTTTTTAGGAATTTGAGTTTTGCTCTACATTTTTTTCCCATTCTACCTGGAACCATCTATGGAGTGCCTGGTGGGAACAGTTGGTAGTGGTAGCTGGGCACCATCTAGTTCTTCTGGTTTCAAGGTAGATGAGGCCATTGTTTATGTAGGCTATTTGTTCTGTAGACTAGTTTCCTCTTTACATCTTTCATTTCCCCTTCTTTCTTTTTTGGCTCTAATCTTTACTGAAGCAGATGGCCAGGCTTTTCTTCTGTGGAGTCACTGGGTGAGTTCAAATCACCAACCTTTCAGTTAGCAGCTGAACGTAAACTGCTTGTGCCACCCAGGGACTTGTAAAAGGAATTGCCTGATACTAACCTCTATTTCCAGACAGGGCAGTATACGATGAGCCGTGGATCTACAGCTGCTTCTTCAGGCAATGTTTTCACCCAAGAATGCCTTGTATCATAGTGTTGGTGGCCTCCTCCACTTCTAGCCTACCAAAGCTCTACTCACTTTAGATAGAGGCTTTCCTGTTAAATTAACATAGCGATCAAAATGAGAGCCTCAGGAGCAAGCTTGCTATAGATAATTAATCTCCAGTTGCTTTAGATGAGAAATGACTGAGCTTAAATCCAGGTTCTGAGGTGACATTTCACCACAGGTAGGAAGACCAAAGCGTGTCTATTTTGCCTTTAACAGGTCTTGTGTGAAAATGATTTTTAAATATTAAAGTGGAAAACAGAGTCCCGAGCTCCTTCCTAGTGAGTCAATCCATAGCCATTGAGTCATTTTTTACTCATAGTGACCCTATAGAGCAGAGTACAACTGCCCCATAGAATTTCCAAAGCTAGAGTTTCCAAAGCTGTAATCGTTACCCAAGCAGGCTCCACATCTTTCTCCTGTGGAATAGCTGGTGGAGTCAAACCACCAACGTTTCGGTTAACAGCACAACACTTAACCATTGCACTACCAGGGTTCCTTTCTTGGTGATTAGTTTTTAATTACCATGGACCTTATTTTCAGAGGAAGTCACATTAAGTTTTATACTTTGTAGCAGTTCAGCCGTTGTTATGAGAGAACACAGGGATTCCATTAGATATATATGGATGTCCTAAAAAAAACCACTGCCGTAGATTCAATTCTGACTCATAGAGGCCCTGTAAGACAGAGTAATACTGCTCCATTGGCTTCCAAGGGGTGGCTGGTAGATTTGAACTGCGAATCTTTTGGTTAGCAGCCAAGCTCTTAACCGTTGTACCACCAGGGCTCCTTGGATGTCTTATGGACATGCAAAAGGAGCCGTGGTAGTCCAACGGCTAAGCACTCAGCTGCTAACCAAAAGGTCAGTTCTTGGAACCCACCACCCACTCAGTGGAAGAAAAATGTGGCAGTAGTCTTCTGTAAAGATTACCGCCTTGGAAACCCTATGGGGCAGTTCTACTCTGTCCTATAGAGTCATTATGAGTCAGAATTGACTCAAAGGTAAAGGGTTTGATTTGTTTGTTTTATGAACATGCAAGGAGCTTGCAATGACATAAGTTTTGCAGTCATCATACTCTTCTTTACATTATTATTGGGTTGTTATGGCTTTTATTTAACTCATATGGATTATCTACTTTGCCAAAAGCTCTGGATAGAGGTTTGTTACAGATCAAATTGGGTCTCCCCAAAAGGTGTGTTGAATTCTTCACCTCTGCACCTCTGGATGTGATCTTGTTTGGATATACAATTTTTCTTTTGCTATGTTATTAAGGTCATACCAGTGTAGGATGGATCCTAAACCTAATCCCTCTGATTTATATAAAAGACAAGAATAGACACAGAAATACAAGCACACTGGGAAGACAGACACCCAGGAACTCCAAGGATCACCAGCAGCCACCACAACTAGGAGAGAGGCCCACAGAAGGAATCAACACAGCTGAGACCCTGATTTGGACTTTTAACCTCCTGAACTATGAGGAAGTAAATTTCCGTTCTTTAAAGCCATCCACTTGTGGTATTCTGTTATGGCAGGACTAGGAAACTGAGGCAAGGCTCCTGGGATATGAAGATGCATAAAGCACAATCCAAGCCTTTAAGCAGCACAACCACACCTGCACACATAAACAAACCAATAATTACAATAACATATAGTGACCTTCGACATGTTACCTCCTCGGGAACAAAGCCCGGATCTCCTTTCTCCTTGGATTCTCCATTCCTGGGAAGATGTATTGCATGCTGTAAGTGCTCCATCCCTGTCGGGAGGTGATGATGTTCACCTTGGTAGGGAGGGAGGAATTGTAGGCACAGATTAGCTAGCTGACTACCTCCTTGATAAGATGTGAGGAGTGGTGGGGCGTCAACAAGAGAAAAACCTGTAGAAAGTATCTCTTTCCTCAATCTTACCAGAGATCAAAAGACATTGGCAAGCAGTAGAAAGGCACATGAGATCTTTGGATGGCAGCATATCAATTTTTTATCTGTCATTGACCCTTCTTCTGAATTACTTTATTAGATTAGAGAGCCAATTACCCAGATAGATCCCAGGTGGATGGAACACAGGTCCAGCAAATCTGGACAGAGTGTACTGTGCTAGGAGTTCCAGAACAGTGAGGAGAAACCTGGAGACGCTGGGTACCTCAGAGATGTTGGCTTTACCCACAGGCAGAAGGCAATAAAGACAAGCTCGCCTACCCCACCACTTTCCTGTGGACTGACTCTATTGGCAGTATATCTTTATTACCAGGAAGAAGACACACAATTTGCCAGTTCCCTATAAAGTGGCCTTAAATGTGGTGGGGTGAAACATTGCCCTAGAAGGTTTGCAGAAGCAACATTTAAAACCTCCAAATCAATCTCCCTTTTGTAGACTTTTCTTTTAAAATAAACTTATTTCTGAAAACTGCCTCCTGAAGCTTTAGCTTCTATAGTATAGAGTTCCACTGTTTTATGAGCAAGTGGTAAAATGCTAAAACCAGAAGCTCCTAAAGGAGCTACTGACACACCACTTGCAGAAGTACTGCCATGAAAATAATGTGTGACAATGAAGTTACTATAAATCCACACACACTCACAAACACACAATACAGCTGACCTTTTTTACACTGTTTTCTCTTTGTCTTCCACCCCGCTATTCACAGCAAATCCACTCCCCACAGAAGCCATCAAGCAGCCCAGGTGGAAGGTTCCAGAATATTTTGCTCTCGCACTACTGGGCTGTTTGCAAGATAAGGGTAGCTGCAAGAATATTCCCAGTGTCATTGCTTAATTAACAATGTAATACAATAGCATCTATGGAACTGATTAGCATAAATTAACATAATACTCACTTTGCGGCCTTAATATTGAAAACTTTCATCTTGACATAGTTAGAGGAAAGAGACAATATATGATGCATTGTAATAATGATTTTGCTGGAATGTTCTTGGGTGACTGTATAAGGTACACATGTAGACAGAGTCACACCCTCATATACATATGTCAACATAATAAACTCAAGCTGCTTCTTTTCATTGTACAAGCTCTGTAAGGCTATATGCATGATTTTCTAAATATGCACAACAAAAGCAGAGCTACAGTTCTCTTCACATCCAAAACATTTCAATAATAGGACAATCCTAAAAGGTTCCTATTATACCGAAGCTCACTCTGAGAGTCACACATATGATCCCAGAGCTTCAAACCACAGATAATTGTTCCTCCCAGGGCCAACTTTTAAAAAAAGGATGAGAGCAAAGCTTATCACTGAGTGACTTTTTCAATAGTTGATAGATGAGTTCCACTTTCAGGGTGATAAAACAAAGGTCATATGTTCTTCCAACAGTAGACAACATGTTTTCCTTCCT
This sequence comes from Loxodonta africana, assembly GCF_030014295.1. NCBI lineage: Eukaryota > Metazoa > Chordata > Mammalia > Proboscidea > Elephantidae > Loxodonta > Loxodonta africana. Next base: position 33,103,530 of record NC_087352.1, read on the forward strand.
TTTCCTCTCTTTCCTCGAACCTTCTTGTTTTTTAGAAAAAATAAAACAAAGCAACCAACAGTTTTCTTGAAAATGCATTTCTTCATTTTAACCAGTTGAGGAAATTGAAGGATTTGAGAATTTACCAGGGAAGTTTTCTTCGACATTCCAGAAGATGGAACTGAATTTTGGAGGAGGGTTGTTGGCACATTGTTGGTTGGTTTAATACCCGGAAACCTAGCAACACTGGTTACTCTTTATAGAACCTATAAGATGCCAGGATTTAGCTATTGAAAATAAACCTTACTAGAAGCCGGTGTCTGGCCTGACTCCAGGGGTGAGAGGAAGGCAGTCACCATTTACATGCAGTTCTTCCTCGCTGGTCCATGCATGCCAGGGACATGCAAGGACGTAAATAAATGTAAGGACTTCCCACTAGAGTAATGGTTGGGATCCATTTCCCAGAACGTTTTCTCAACTCTGCCGTAGTCTCTGCACTCCCACCACCTTGAGCACTGAAGAGGGAAAGACAGTGCTGGCATTTTTACTCTGTTAATTCTGCAATAATAAAACTAACTACTATGTATGGAGTCTTACTGTATTCCTGACATAGTATTAGGCACTTTTATATATAATTTTCAATCTTTAAAATAACCTTGCAATGTAGGTGCTACTCCCATTTTATAGAGGAGAAAAAGAAAAAGCAGCTTAGAGAATTTAAGTATCTGTGGCCCAGTCCAGCAGTAAGTCCCAGAGTGTGTATGGTAGCATTGGGACCCCACTAAGAGAACAGCCATGGAAACCCTGGTTGGCATAGTCGTTAAGTGTTACAGCTGCTAACCAACAGGTCGGCAGTTCAAATCTGCCAGGCACTCCTTGGAAACTCTATGGGGCAGTTCTACTCTGTCCTACAGGGTGCTAGGAGTCGGAATAGACTCAACGGCAGTGGTGGGTTTTTAAGAGAACAGCCTGGCACAATTAGCAGTGGAGCTACATTGCCTTTCCCTCCTGTGGACTTCTGTGGCCGTTTACCAACCATAGGAATTAAACTAAGAAGTGTAATTCAGTTAACAAGTAATTATTGAATGCTCGCTATGTGCTCAACACTAAAAGGAAAATAATAAGATAGTTAAGCATTATTCACCTTTTCCCATTGTTCTTCCATCTTAGCTTCCCAAAGGGTCACACTTTTAGAGGCGGGGGAGAAAAAAAAAAAAACCTATGCCCAATTACTTATTTTTTCTCCACTTCTGCAAAACCTTGTCACCCAATTATTTTGGTGCTGCATGGATGGAATTTAGTAAAAAAGAAATTAAAATAGAGAAATAGCTTACATATCTTAATTGGTTTGCCACTTTTTTATTTAATTTAGACTTAAGTCTAAACTATCTCAGAGAACAAAATCCTGGCCCTCCTGAAAGACAATTGGCCATCAAAATTACAGCTTAGGCTTCATCAACGTGAATACTCCATACGTGAGAGAGGGAGAAGACTGTTGTATATGTGTGGTCACTTTATTTAACGTAAGTGAATAACAAAGCTTTGAGTTTCTGGTTCTGGAATTCAGCTCATTCATCTTTCAAGTTATGGATCAGCAGGAACGTTGGTTGGTCTTCCAGTCAGTGGGCATCTTTTCTGTACTGAAATAGTCTTTAATTGTCTACTGTAACCTCTTCAGCTACAACACATTTACTTTCCCACCTGGGAATCCGTAGTCCTTCTGGCCAAGTCTCTATTGTCATAGAGGCAATGATAGAATCGCCTTTTCAATTCATAACAGTTGCTGTAGGACACAGACATGCAAACAGGGATGTGCTGTCAAGAGAGTGGACATAATCCAGGGGGTGGTACCAGGTTCTGATTCGATGTTTGCGAGCAAACGTACAGGCAGGATTTTCTTAAAAATTATGGGTAAAAGCAGACCAGTCATATTCCAAGAGACAGAGATGAAGGTAATGATTATAAATGATTAGATTAATCATTTCAATCACCCAAAAGTTCATTATGCCTAATTTTACGATTTGCAAAAGTTGCGATGACAGGATTGATAATTTATGGGTTATTGGCTATTGTGCAAGGATAATGAAAATAAATGCATTGATTTGAGAATGTGTGTGCCAGCTTTATGCATATAAATAGACTTTAAAAATCCTATTGTATTTTATGGCTCCACATAAATAACAAAATAACCTCATGGCTTGGAAATAGAGCATGTACATCTTAAAAGCTGCAGTCAGACCTCATGTTTTCTGCACTTAAACCCTCCCATGGATGCCAGCCTTCTGGCAAATTAATTCCTGCTTGGTCAGATGCAGGAAGAAGTAAGAGCCGCGCTTCTCAAACATGAACGTGCTCACAAAACCCCCAGGAATCCTGATAAGATGTACTGGCCATGACAGCCTCTGTTTCTTACAAGCTCCTGAGTGGTATTGATGCTGCTGGTGCATGGACCACGCTTTGAGTAGCAAAGCGTTGGACTCCTCCATGTTCCCTAGTGTTTCATCTGGAATTATATTTGTGATGTGATGAATCAGATACAGAAGAAAAGGAGAAGTTACTGTAGCTGTCAAAAGGAATGAGACATCAAGACACCTGGAGATATATTTAAAAAGAAACAAAACCAAACCCATTGCCATTGAGTTGACTCTGACTCATGGCAACCCTATAGGACAGAGTAGAACTGCCCCATAGGATTTCCAAGGAGTACGTGGTGGATTTGAACTGCCGACCTTTTGGGTGTAGCTCTTAACCACTACACCACCAGGATTTCCAGAGAATATATTTGGGGCCCCAGAAAACCCACTGCCATTGAGTCAATTCCAATTCATAGCAACACTATAAGACAGAGTAGATCTGCCCCCATAGGGTTTCCAAGGCTGTAAACCTTTATGGGAGCAGACTGCCACATCTTTTTCTCAAGGAGTGGTTGGTGGCTTCCAACTGCCGAACTTTTTGGTTATCAGCTGAGCACTTTAACCTCTGTGTCACAACAGTTAAAGCATTATATGCAGCTTTTCTAGCTGGATGATCTCATGATGTTTGATTCTGGGACCTCAGTTCTGTGAGGTTTCTCTTTCTTATTCATTCTTTACCTCCCCTATAGTTGGCGCTCTAATACCTAGATAGAAAGACGCATATAAGAAGTTATTTTTACTCATCTAGCAAAGTTGGCATAGAACGTATGTCACTGAAAATCAAGTAGATTATTTTATACATCATTCTTCTTTTCTTCCCCGTTTCCTCCTCCTCGTTGTCTTTCTTCTTCTCCTTTTTAATACCTTCGTCATGGAGGAAGCGTTTCTTAATTGAAACCTCCCAATAGTACCTCACCTACAGGTGTCAGTGTGTATATTACTAAACAGTTAGGAGGTGTCCTTGCTGTGCTGAGCTCATAGCCCCTGGGCACTGCCGCCTTCTTGTGAAGGTTGGGCAGAGATGTAGAAACCCTACAGGAGTGTAAACCCATTTATCAAAAAGTCATTGGTGAGAATAAAAAGATGTGACTTTTACACAATACTAGGGAAGCATCCTCTCAGTAATTTTAACTCTTCTGTGTTTCAAAATGACTGGCATTGAATTTTTCATAGAAGAATGTAAACACAAGCTTTTTTTTTTTTTTTTTTCCCTCTTCCCCTGACTATAAAGCAACTTAGCATTAAGGCTAAGTTTTTAGTGACCAGTTACCCAGGGACCAGCAAACAATTTGGTTGAAAATGTGCTCATTGATTTTATTAATTCAAAACTTCAGACCAATATTTTATGAACATCTGCAGCTGCAAAGACTCAAAGATGACATTGTATACCTTCTTTCCTGACTGACGACAACCCTACATGGGGCCGTTTCCAAAGGAACAGGCTGCCCAAACAAGGGCAGATTTATACTCAATTTTAAAGCAGCAAACTGCTTTATAAATCTCCAACTTCCAAAGCCACGAAATGAATCACATTAGTTCAACTTTGGCAATACCCACAAAATACACACACACACACACAAATAATTTTAAATGAATGTAACATAATATTGAACTTATGCAAATGAATATTGATATAAAATTTGGTCAGTGCTTGAAAGACCTAGAAAAGTGAATGTCATGATCTACTTTCTTACTCTTAATTTAACAAAATATAGTTTTATTTATAATCTTATTTTTTTCTAACTCACTGACAAAGCTTCATTACGTCTTCAATATCCTCAAATACATTTATTTCATAAAACTTTTGTCTCCAAGATCCTCTTTTCATCTTAAAATACATGAATGCCAGAAAGGTCCAACTTTATCTCAGTGACGACTTTTATGTTAATGAAACTTAAAAAGAAAAGTCTTTTTTATTTGTATAGAAACCACATGGTATTGTTTTCCTTTCTTTTTGATGAAAATGTTATATTTGATTTTCTAGGAATAAAGTATCTCCCCCAAACCCAAGTAAAGATAAAACTTTGAACCTGAAAAATAGCCCGATGGACCAATCAAGCAATATAGGCAAGCTCTAAATCAACAGTAGCCATAAATCAGTCATGCCACTCAAGCTCACACTGCAGTGTAATTTATTTTTTGAGGGAATTTACAACTACTCAAGCTTCACTATTTATTAGGTAAGGGGGATCTGAGTGAAGTATTTATGTCTTATTAATTCTTTTTATAACCTATTAATGTGGACAACTCCTAAGGTATAAACTATCTCAGCTGCATTATCCAAACTGGGCAAATTGCTCTGTGGATTCAGACCTGAGTTGGGTTGACCTGATGGCTTTTACAGTACCTTCCAATCCCAAGATGCTCTGATGCCATTAGAAGATGTACAACTGGGTACCGAGAGGCACACCCAGCCTGAGTCAGATGCAATGCCTAAAGTAGCCTCATTCCCAGAGAAAAATTTACACTTAGAGAAACATGATATTTTTATGTCTTTTATTATTATTATTATCACATTTGTATTATAAAACCAAACCTGTAGTAACTTTACTTCTCATTAAAAATAGTTGTTGTTGTTAGGTGCCATCAAGTTGGTTCCAACTCATAGTGACCCCACGTATAACAGAACAAAACATTGCTCGGTCCTGTGCCATCCTCACAATAGTAGGTATGTTGTTACAGCCCATTGTTACAGCCACTGTGTCAATCATCTCACTGAGGATGGCTTTTTTTTTTTTTTTTCACTGACCCTTCACTTTACCAAGCCTGATGTCCTTCTCCAGGGATTAGTCGCTCCTGATAACATGTCCAAAGTAAGCAAAACGAAGTCTCATCATCCTCTCTTCTAAAGAGCATTCTGGCTATAGTTCTTCCAAGACAGGTTTGTTCATTCTGGCAGTCCATGGTACATTCAGTATATTCAATATTCTTTGTCAACACTATAATTCAAATGTGCCAATTCTTCTTCAGTCTTCCTTTTTCATTGTCCAGCTTTCCCACGCATATAAAGCAATTGAAAACATTATGCTAAGTAAAATAAGTCAGACACAAAAAGACAAATATTGTATGATCCCATTTATGTGAAATATCTAGCATAGGCTAGATAGAGATCAGAGGTTACCAGGGCCTGTGGGGAGGGAGGGGAAATGGGCAGAGAACATTGCTTAATGGGCACTAAGTTTCTATTTGGAGTGATAAAAAAACTTTTGGAGATGGATAATGGTGATGGTTGCCCAACATGTGAATGCAACAAATGTCACTGGATTGCACACTTAAAATGGTTAAAATGGCAAGTTTGAATTTATATGCATTTTACCTCAATACAATTTTTGAAAATAGGCATGTGTTCATTTTCCTGAATCCTGATCCTCCAAAACAATTCCATTTTTTTTTTTATCCACAAGGTTGCCTGGTTGTAGTTGTTGCACACTAACATGCACCCCCTGGTAGTGTGGGGGCATAGTCTTCCCTTGGCAATGGAACCACCAGCTCGGGAGGTTTAGTGCTCCTGGGTGCATAGGTACAGCCCACGCGATTTTTTGAAATCGCTCCTAGCTCTATCACCCAGGTTGTATTTTATATGTTGTATTTATGTAAAATTCCATAGAGGAACAGACCACCAGGGTGGTGTGTGAGTATTTGCTTTCGTTTCTAACACCTGAATCTACAGCGTGCTGTTTTGTTCTATCCGAGATATGAAAAAGAAGTGTTTGGCTTTTAATTGCATACATGTGAGATGCAGCAGGCACTGGAAGTGATATTTTAAGCTCCCTCAGCTTTGTTTCAAGGTTTGAGTGTATTAATTCCTATGCAAATCATTCCGTGGCAGAGTTCACTGTCATGCTGATGCTAGAAAAGGAAGCTTCCATATATTTGTTGAAAGAGAGGGAAGAAAGTCCGGAGGATGTAGAAAGATTGGGGGTGGTCAAACCAAGACAACCCCTGTTGCAGCACCCTGAATCTTTTCATGCTAATTACATGGAGCAGACCCATTGTGTGACTAATGTCAGGTAAGAAACACTCAGAGTCGTAGAAGACCACTGATGGAGATCCATGGGGCTCAGAGGTTAAATCATCTAGCGAGGACTTCACACCAGCCCTGTCCTCTCACTCAGAGCACTTGGGTTGTTTTCATCTAACATGCTTCTGGAAGCAAAACAGATAAATTTACATAAAGAAGTCAGTAAGCAATTAGGAAAAAATCATATGCATATATTCATAAAGGAGCCCTGGTGGTGCAATGGTTAAGTGTCCAGCTGCTAACCAAAGGTTGGCAGTTCAAACCCACCAACGACTCTGGGAGAGAAGACTTGGCAATCTATTTCTGTAAAGATTACAGCCTAGGAAACTATGGGGCAGTTCTACTCTGTCACCTAGGGTCTCCAGGAGTCAAAATTGACTCCAAGGTGCCTAACAACAACAACAATAAATCCATAATCAGAGACAGGAGTTATCCAGGGTCTTAGAGTACCATGAAGTTCATAGGTGTTGCTCATCCATCTCCTATTGATCTTAATCCAAATTCGCCATCTGTCAGTGATTCGACAAATTGTTTCTGCCTTCAAAACATAGCCGGTGCTAAATTTTACCAAAGAATCTGAAAATGTCAAATACAGACATAAATTTAAATGGCACATCAGAAAGGGTGAGAAGGGAAGAGTGGGAAGAGGAAAGAAGAACAAGAAGGTGGAGGCCCAGCCTTTTTACATCATCTTTGTGCTCCTGGAAGGCATTTCTGCCAGATTTCCTTCTGTAACCATGGTTGAGTGGGGATGGAGGCCATCTGTATACTCTTGGCCTGATATCATAAACCATCTTCCTGCTTCTTAGGCTGTGAATCACCTGGAAAGTGATGGCTTTCATGATGCTCAGCACAGCTCCTTGAACGTGACTCCTATCCAATCAATTAACTTCCCATTAGTAGGGTCTGCTTTTTCTAATAGGACTCTGAGTTTCCCAGAAAATGTTGACCAAAAATTTATACTGGGCTGAAATACTGACAATACCTTGGTTTCCACACTGACAGAAAACATTTGGACACCAAAATTGTGATCTATTCTGGTTCCCTCACTTCAGAGTTCCCTCCAGAAGAGCAGAAAGAGCTCACTTGTGTGAGTCACCACTCTTTTAATGTGTCCTTGCACACACAAAGTTGTCATTGTATGTTTGACAAGTGCTTCTGGATTTAGCATGGTGGTATACATAATACTGCAATTATGTTGGTGAAAATAAAGTGATTCACTCTTGTGAAAATTCAAATAGCCTCTGTTTATTTGGTTGTAACAACTAAGGAAAAAATGCCTTTTTTCTTTTTTTTTTCCAATAGTTATGACTTTTATGTATTGCTTAAATAATAAGTGACATTTCAGAAGCAAGAAGAAAGCTATGATTTTTTTAAGGCAGTGGTATTTCCAGGAAGGAGTTTGGAAACAGAGATGTAGTTGATATCTGAGATATGTCTGTTGCCCAATTTCTTCATTTCACCCTGAAAATTACATGGGAGAGGCCGCATTTTCAGTTCGAAAAGGGTCACTGGCATTTGGTAACAGCAGAGGATCATTTTCTGGCATGTTTTCCCAGCACTGTCATTCCCTGTGTCAGTCAGTGTTCAGTGCGTGCAGGGCCCAGTACGTGGAAAAGCAAGCATGAGAGGCAATGCTGAACGGTAATTGGCCAGAAAGAGATTCCTGCACTTGTACAAGAGAAACCAAGCTCTTCTGGCCACCTTGCATCATTCTGAGCTCAGTGCAAACACTGAAGTCACAATAAGGCCAGGCTACGTGGGAGGTAACAGTTCCAAAAAAAAGAGCGGAAGGTCACAACTCCTTGAGTTTCACTGATGAATCTTGAGAGTTCATATTTAGAAAGATGACAGTTTTATAGAACGTTAATATTTACCAGTCACGGGTGGGCCATTTCTACACCCTAATAGAATAGAATTTTGTGAAAAAAAAATGGCTGTATGCCGATTCATTTATTCAAATATACCTACTCCTCACTTATCGACTATCTTGTTATCCAATTTTTTGTATTTATGACAATAGTAAAAATATCTACTATCCTACTATTTTGCTCATTAAAGACGTATCTGGTAATAACAAATGTGGAGGTGCAAGGCAAGAGTAATGCTGGTTGTGACGGTTAAGGTTATGCGTCAACTTGGCTGGCCCATGGTTCTCAATGGTTTGGCAGTTACATAATGTTGTAATTTGACAGCTATGTAATGATATAATTTGGCAGTTATGTAATGATGTGGTCATCCTCCATTTTCATAATACATCAATTTTCACATAACAACCTGGTCTTTGGAACTAAGCCATGTCAATAAGTGAGAAGTGGGCCTAAATTCCACAACAGAAAAACCCCAAGGAAAAAGAAACTGTAAAAGTCTAATAAATTAATCAAATATGTATGTCAGTAAAACAGAAAAAGGAGACCTGGTGGCATAATGTTTAAGCCTTCAGCTGCCAACCGAAAGGTTGGTAGTTTGAACCCACCAGCAGCTCCACTGGAGAAAGACCTGGTGATCTGCCCTAATAAAGATTAAGCCTAGGAAACCTTATGGAGCAATTCTACTCTGTCCTATAGGGTCACTATTAGTCACTATTAGTCAGAATCAACTTGATGACACACAACAACAACAGAACAGAGACACTGAACACATGGCACAGAAATCTTGACTTGCCAGTATATTGACTTTCTAAATATTTATATTTAAATGATAGTTGTTTTAATACAAAAGAGTAAAACATATTGAGGAAGAAAACTCCAAATTGTCGTGTGTGTGTAAAAACTAATATTTGAAATATGTAGTCCTTGAACATTAATTTGTAATTTCAAAAGAATTACAACTAAGTTATTAAATAGAATCAATACAGTAAAATTTTCTATTGATTGTCCATAACTAGGGTCATTCCATATTTATTGATTACTATCACTATTTTTTTATTACTACTTATCTGCTACTAATTACAACCACTAATATGTGTGATCAATTTATATAATCCCTTTTAAGAAAACATAAAGCTAAAACCCAAAGCTACTATGCATTTTATTGTACAATTAACAAATTTTTGATGTCACATGAATAGACATATGCACACCCATGTCCATTGCAGCATTATTCACAATAGCAAGAAGATGGAAACAACCTAGATGCCCTTCAACAGATGAATGGATTAACAAACTGTGGTACATACACACAATGGAGTATTACTCAACCATAAAGAACAATGATGAATCTGTGAAACATCTTATAACATACACGAATCCGGAGGACATTATGCTGAATGAAATTATGTGTTAATTACAAAAGGACAAATGTTGTATGAGACCACTACTGTAAAAACTCATGAAAAGGATTACACACAAAAAGAAACAATCTTTGATGGTTACAAGGGATGGTAGGGATGGAGATGAAAAAACAATAAACAATAGATAAATGGAAACCTTAGTGAAGGGTAAGACAGTACACAATACCGGGAAAGCCAGCACAACCTGTACAAGGCAAGGTCATGGTAGCTCCATAGACACATCCAAACTCCCTAAGGGATCGAATTGCTTGGCTGAGGGCTGTGGGGACCATGATCTCAGGGAACATCTAGCTCAACTGGCATAACATAGTTTATAAAGAATATATTCTACATTCTACTTTGTTAAGTAGCGTCTGGGGTCTTAAAAGCCTGTGAGCGGCCATCTAGGATACTCCACCGGTCTCGTCCCTTTGGGAGCACGGAAGAATGAAGAAAACTAAAGATACAAGGGAAAGATTTGTCCAAAGGACCAATGGACCACATCTACCATGGCCTACACCAGACTGAGTCCAGTACAGCTATATGGTCCCCAGCTACCACCACTGACTGCTCTGACAGGGATCACAGTATAGGGTCCTGGACAGAGCTAGAGAAAAATGTAGAACTCTAACTCAAAAAGAAAGACCAGACTTGCTGGCCTGACAGAGACTGGAGAAACTCTGAGAATACGGCCACAGGATGCTCAGTAATGAGGTCACTCCTGAGGTTCACCCTTCAGCCAAAGATTGAACAGGCCCATGGAAAAAAACAAGACTAAAGGGGTACATCAGCCCTGGGGCAGGGACTGAAAGGCAGGAGGAAACAGGAAAGCTGGTAATAGGGAACCCAGGGTTGAGAAGAGAGAATGTTGACATGTCATGGGGTTGTTAACCAATGTCCTAGAACAATGTGTGTACTAACTGTCTGATGAGAAACTAGTTTGTCCTGTAAAGCTTCATCTAAAGTACAATAAGAAAAAAAAATTGAACCATGATGTAGGTACAACACAGAACATTATGAACACCTGCTATATTTGCCTTGCAAATAGGATGTCCTTTTTCACCCTGCAGATGCTGAAGACTTTTGGTTTTGTTTTACTCAAAATTGACGTTTTTGCACCTGGGAAGAATGCGAATCATTTCCACTTCTTCGCTACCTCTAGTGTGAACAAGCCATTATCTGCACCCAGGTGAACAGTCAGTCCATGGCAAAGGGTAGAGGACAGAGTGAAGACCCTCCTGGAATTCTGAGCTGCAGAGTTACTCTCAGTGCTTGGTTAAATGCTCCCTGGGAGTCACAACATATAGGAAACACATGCATATACCCAAAGTCAAAAATCGTAATGTGTTTTTAAAAATATTTTCAAGATAATTCAAATCCCATTAGAATTTCTCGTGGTAATGGGTATATCATTACTAGAGTTTGGTCTTGAAGGAATTGAAATAGGTCACTTACCACAAAGAAACCACAGATGGGTGCCCAATGCCAGGTGGAATTGGATCTTTCCATATCTAGTCTAGCACCTCCTAGAACACTCTGGCTAATGAAACTTGGTTTGAACTTGGGAGGTGAAAGATAAGGATTCTTGAATGTTCTCATTCAAGAGCCCTTTCCTCTGGAGCATCCTTCCCTACAGACCTAGAAGTGCGTGTCCCTTGTGGCCTTTGGAACCCATCCTCCCTATCATCTGTTACTCAGGCCTGCTTGCCTGAGTTGTGTGAGGGAGAGAGATGAGTTAATGTACATTTTGAAAGGAATTTCTCCCACTGACCATGTAATGACCCTTCACTCTGTCTAAGTGACACCTGTGTGTTCACACAGTACCAGCACATTCTCATGGATTTTAAGGAGAGGCCAGTTTTCCAGAGATAAACAGATAACTTTTCACCTGACCCAGAGAGGCTGATGGATGTCCTTGTGTCCCTCAGCATGCTCAAGAGCATGGAAAATGTATGACGGCTGCTGGAAGGACAGCTGCCCAACATGCCACCCTGAATTTCCCCACTATGATTTGCTACCTGTCCCAAAATCCTAGAAACCTGGGCTCCAGCCAGAAGCAAATGAGCAGAACAAATGAAAGAAAGAAATAAGGTCTTTGGAGTATTTATGGCCTGTGGTCTGAGTAGAAGCAGGAAATACCAGAAATTTCCAAGAGAGGGGCTGTTTCCAGAAGGTGTTTCAGATGAATTTTGCATAGCCACATTTGCTTATCCAAGAGGCTCAGACAGTTTGAATTAAGCATCTGAACTTCCGGGTCCTTACTTGAACCAGAGCCAAACTCTGAACTTTACAGGTTTCCCCATCATTAATCAAAATTTCGAAGATCAATGGCAAGTAATGAATCAAGTATAATGGCTGCCATCAATTGGAACAGCAAGAGCAACATGGAGATTGCCAGCAGGCTACATGGATAAGAATCTGGCTGATTTTGAATACCGAACGTTCACATCGTGGTCTCATTCACACCGTGGTCTTGTACTGGAGCACTGAGATAGCGTGTGAAGAGGATTTTTCTGCACAGAAAGGGACAAAGAGGCATGTAACCCCCACCCAATGGCAAGCACTCAACACACCCCAAGCCTCCACATCTTTGGTTGCAGGGAGGGGGACTGTGAGGGACATTTTTGCAAATGGGAAGAAATGTGCAGAAGAGTTTCAGGAATAAGAGAAAATTATTTACCAGGGAGTACTTAAAACATCCACCCCTATCTATCAGTGTCTGATACTGTGGTAGCCAGCAGGGTCACCCATGGTGGACAGGTTTCAGCTAAACTTCCAGACTAAGACAGACCAGGAAGAAAGGCATGGAAACCTACTTCTGCAAATCAGCCAGTGAAAACCCTATGGATCACAACAGAACATTGTTCACTGACAGTGCTAGAAGATCAGTCCCTTAAGTTGGAAGTCATTTAGAATACACAGTGGCTGCAACAATAGACTCAAGCATACCACTGATTGTGAAGATGGTACAGGTCTGGGCAACATTTTGTTCTGTTGTACCTGGGGTCTCCATGAGTTGGAGCTGACTCGACAGTAACTAAGAGCAACAATAAATTTAAAACCTAACTGAAATCTTTGTGTGTGTGATGTACATGCATGTGTTTGTGTGTGCTGTGCACACACAAGGGAACTTATATGTTATCAGGAAGTAAAATCTGAGCCTGGTGGATTTTGGTTGCATACCTGAGCTTCACAAACTGTATTCAGTGGAACAGGGGTTCCAAAGGATCATAACAAGTGTTATGGGGAAAAAAAAATATATATATATATATATATATATATTTGTGTGGCCAAACAGGTTTGAGAAATGCTTATTTAAACAAATATAGACAGGTTTATTACTGATATGCATTTTCAACCGTCAAATGTATTCATTGGATTAACGTTCTGGAGCAATGCTCCAGCAAATGTCAGCCTATATAGTGACCTTTGTATTCTAAATAAATAAATAAAGTAGTACTAACAGAGCATATTCTTAACCCCACCCCCACTATTCCCCATAACTAGAATACTTATTTATTTGCCATAAATAAAAAAGGAACCGAAAAAATAAGTTGTCTTAAGGTGCTCAAGATCAAATTTCACTCCATTTGCTGTTGCTTCCCCTACCGTGCCCCCATGTTGAGCTACACAGGATCTCAAAATAAGAAATACTTCTCCCTTTTTCTTAGGACATTTTCCCCAGTGACAACTACGTGAACTTGTCTAGACTTATCTTAAGCCCAGTAAACATCAAAAAGAATTGAGTAGGAACTTAAAAGTAATGGCCAATGAAAACATGATTATTTTTGATCTCTAGGCAGATGCCTAATGCATGTGAATAAATATTTTAACACTTGGTTTGGAAATTTCAGCTTATCGTTTTCCAGAATATATATTTATAATTATTATCCAGAATACATATTTCATCATATTGCTTTTGTTTAAAATGAGATTATAGAATGCTCATTTTAAAATTTCATGATCCTAAACATTTCCAGGATAATATTCTGGAGACTTTCCCTAACAAAATAATACTGAAGTCATAGACTGATTAGATAGATAGATAGATGATAAACAAAGTGGCAAAGAATCATAGCCACCTAAAGTGGGGAAAATGAATTTGATACATTGAGGTCTACTCATTGCCAAGACAAAGACCATTCCTTCTAATGAGATCTAAGGACCATTTTGTCCGAGATTTTTAAATATAATTTCAGATAAATATGTGGATTGTGTTTTTTCAAATGATTAAACTCCAGATCGACTGGTTATATATGAGCCAGACACGGTTCCTATCCCCAAAGAATTTCTAGTTTCTTCGTATATTATAAAAAAGAATCCATTTGGCTTCAAGTACATCACATTTGATGTTAATCCAAAAAAAAAAGGTCTTCTTCCCTAGGAACTCTAAGCAACATATAATGTAGAAATTATTTTAACAATTGCTAAAGCATTTTTATTTTCATCAACTTTTTTTTATTACACAAAACCACCCCAAGTATATTTTTACCTGAACATAGAAGCAAGATGTCAATGGCAAAAGGCTGCATCAGTAACTTCCTCTGCTCATTGAGGTTGTCCCCTGGGTCATTATTACAATAATGAAGTAACCAGCCATTGAGACATCCTTTATCTGTAGCCCAGGCTGGGATTTCATAAATAGTTTCTTACTAGAAAGAAGCAGCTATATTTCTAAACCCAGGCCTTTGTCAAATCAATGGAGAGTGAGAGGTTTATTCAAAAAATTGCCTTGGGACAACAGGCTAATCATAAAGAAAAAAAGTTAGATCTCTTGCACCTTCAATCTAGTAGAATATTCAAGTGCATCTGTAAAAAATGATACTATAAATATAATGTATGAGATTACTGAGGAAATGGTTATAAAAGTTTTGGGTGGGAACAAAATTTTGTTAAGTATATCAAAAATAAAAAGCATCCAAATCAGAAATGAAGATGTAAAACTATCTCTATTTACAGATGAATGGCCCTACATATAGAAAATCCTAAAGAATCCACAAGAAAGCTACTAGAGCTAACAAGTGAATTTGGTCAAATGGAAGGCTATAAGATCGCCACACAAATACCAGTTGTGTTTGTTTCTACATACCAGCAATGAGCGAGCTGAAAAGGAAATTGAGAAAACAATTCCATTTACAGTAGCAACTAAATGAATAAAATACTTAGGAATAAATTTAATGAGAAAAGTGGAAGTCTTATACAGTGAAAACGCTAAAACATTACTGACAGAAATTAAAGAAGACTTAAATAAATAGACGTCTCATGTTCACAGATTGGAAGACTTAATATTGTTAAGATGTCAATACTGGTGTATTAAAATTCCAATGGCTTTTTTTGCAAAAATGGAAAAACCAATCCTCAAATTCAAATGGGGCCTGATTAGCCAAAACAATCTTAAGAAAGAAAAGCAAAGTAGGAGGACTCGCTCTTCCCAATTGCAAAATGTTCTATAAAGTAATCAAACATTGTGGTACTGCTGTAAAGATAGACATACAGACCAATAGAATAGAATTGGCAGTCCAGAAATAAGCCCAGATGTCTATGGCCAATTTATTTTTTAGAAGGGTGCCAAGTCCATTCAATGGGGAAAGAATATTCTCTTCAACAAATGATGTTTTGACAGCTAGATCTCCATATACAAAAGAATGGAGTTGGGCCCATACCTCACACCATACATGAAAATTTACTCAAAATGATGAACGAACTATACATAAGAACTAAAACCATAAAACTCTTAGAATAAAACGTAGGGGTAAAGCTTCAAAACATTGATTTTGACAATGGATTCTTAGACACGACGCCAAAAGCACAAGCAACAAATAAAAAATAGATAAATTGAACTTCATCAAAATTAAAAAAAAAAAAATGTGTGTATCAAAGAACTTACAACAAGAACGTAAAGAGACAACTTACAGAATGGAGAAAATATTTGGGAACCATACATCCGACAAGGGTTTAATATCCAGAATATATAAAAAGCTCCTACAGCTTAACAATAAAAAGACAGACAACTCAATTTTAAAAAATTAATAAAGAACTTAAATAGACATTTCTCCAAAGAAGATATACAAATGGCCAATGGCACATGAAAAGATATTCAACATCATTGCGCATTAGGGAAATGCAAATCAAACCACAATGAGACACCAGTCGGAATCGACTCGACGGCACTGGGTTTTTGTACATAACTATTTTCAGAAAAACATAAATGACAAGTGTTGCAAGGATGTAAAGAAAATGGAACCCTTGTACATTTTTGTGCATTGGAACATTTGTACATTTTAGAATGTAAGATGGTGCAGCTTCTGTGGAAAACAGTTTGGTGGGTCTTCAAAAAGTTAAACATAAAAATACCATAAAAAAAAAAAACAAAAACAGAAATACCATATGACCCACCAATTCTACTCTTAGGCATATACCCAAAAGACTTGGAAGTAGGGCCTCAGATACTCTTACAACAGTGTTCACTGAAGCATTATTCATAATAACCAAAGGGTGGAAACAACCCAACTGTCCATTAAGAGATGAATGAGTAAGGAAAATGTGGTATATACATACAGTGGGATATTATTCAGCTATAAAGGGAAATATAGTCCTGAGGCATGCTAGGACATGGATGAACCTTGAAAAGAAGCTGAGTGAAATAAGTCAGAGACAAAAGGACAAATATTATATGATCCCACTTACATGAAATAGCTAGAATCGGCAAATACATACACATAAAAGTTTATCAGTGGTTACCAGGGGCTAGAGAGAGGGGAGAATGGGAGGGACTGCTTAAGGAACGCTGAGTTGCTGTTCGGGGTGATGAAAAACTTTCAGAAATGTATAGATGTGGTGATGGCTACACAGCATGGCGAATGTAATTAATGTCACTAAATTGTACACTTAAAAATGGTTAAAATGGCAAAGTTTTATTATATATATATTTCACTGCAATAAAAATTTAAAAGCCCATTGCTTTGACCCAGCTATCCCATTTTTAGTAATTGAGCCTAAGAAAAAAATTCGACAAGAAGGCAAACAGGTATGTACCTTTGTTGGATCAAAAAGAGCAGAGCAAGCACACATTTTTTTCCCCTCCCTTTCAATATCCTATCAACTCCAAAAAAACAAGATGGCGAATAGAAAAAGTCACCAGTAAACCAGAAAAGTTGACAGATTTCTTGGAGACTTTAAGGGTTATACTGACAAACAAAGGGGAAGGGTCAGGGAGTTACGGCCCACACACTGTTAGGAAAAGGCTTCGGAAAAGATGGGGGATCTTTTGCCTGGCAACTCCAAACACACAAGTAGCTGTTAGACCAAGAACAAGTTTGTGAGAAAGTATGCAGAGCCTAAATATCACTAGCGTCATTAACTGCAAGTATCTTATGTGGTGTTTACATATTTGTCCCACTTGCCCCATAAAAGGGCGAGCTCCATGACTCCAAGTGTTTATATCTCAACGTAGTAGTCATGAAACTCAGCAACAACATGAAATAAACACTGAAGAAAGATTAAGGGAGATCAATAACTCAGATTTTACCAAAGTACCATATCAACCGCTCAGCCACCAAAGGCCAATAGCAGAGCGAGGGGCTGCAGCTGGCTGTGGTTTCTATGCTGGCATGCATGGATGGGGCACCGCCATTTTTATTCTTACCTTGACACAGACCTTCCTAACCATGAAAGGGCAGAGCTGGCAGCCTCTGGGCCCTCAAAGTGCCAATAGCCAGGGATGGATTAACCAGTAAGCCTGGTATGCAGCAGCTTACAGGAAGCAAGGCATGCATGGGCTTAATTGCGTTTTCTTATGAAACTATAGCGAACAACTTCACATGGATTTTACCACATCAAAGATGTGGTGAAAACTAGGTGAAATTGTGCACTGCAGATTCGTAAGTAAGCACAATTAAGCCCTTGTGTACCTTGCTTATTGGGTAGTCCATCAGTGCCACGGCCAACACTCCTCAACCCTCTGCCTTTGTTGCTAGCTCTCTTTCACATTCAAAGGCTATTCTCCCTAGCTCTGCTGGATTGCAACCCATGGAAATCTTGGTGTGGCCATGACCACAGTCCCCAAGCTTCTATAGTAGAGAAGTACCGTTAAGCTCTGGAGTCAGAAAGACCTGGATTTGCATTTTGACTCAGGTAATACTGTGACTTTGGTTTGGTCAAGCTATGACTTTGTTTAGCTCCCATTTCTTCATCAGAGAAATGTGCTCAGCATACTTCTAACTCAAGTTTGTTGTTAGAATCAAATAACACATCACACGGAATGAATGTCTAGCCCACACGGTAATGTTTTTTAAGTTAGCTTTCATGACTGTTGTTGTGCCGTTATTTATTGTCATTTTAACCTGGTTCTGTACTGCAACTACATATAAACCAAATACTCCTTATAAATTATCTAACTTGGTCTCTTTACCTATTGTGTACTTATCCCATCTTTGAACGGAATGAATTTGGAATCCCAAGTCAGCAAGCTATCAAAACCAGTGGACACTTTGGGCATTCTTACTAGTTACTTAGAGGTCATTATCTCTAAAGAGGCTGAAGCCTGAAATGCTTGTGACACAAATGGGTATCACTATTCAATAATGACAGGAGCAGAAATAAATGCAGGTATCATGATTTTCACGTTGCTATAAAAAAAAAAAAAAAAAAACTTTTTCTTTTTTTTATTCAACATAAATTATGTCAACAACTCCTACATAAACGATGTCACAGTGCCCTTACTAATGTAAATTGACTTCTGATGGCTTAGTCCACCACTGAATAGCTAATAAGAGTTTTAATATCCTCTGACAAAAAGGAGAAAAGAAACTCTCAAAAATGTACATTCATTCAAATAGCTAAAATATATTGTCATTAAATCTGATAGGAATGATTTCCAGTGGGCTGAATCCCAGGAAATGGTTGATTAAGTAGGAGAGACAAAAGAAAAAAATACATATATCTAAGTTGATGTATTATGAGAAAGGACATGCAGAGAAATATAGGAAGAAAGACTAGGTCTATTGCCATGAAAGTGGACTTCTTGTCTAAACTTTTTGTTCAGGATCCCTCTGCCCAACACCACAGGGGAAATGGCCTACCGTCAGGAAAAGAAGTGACTGCCAGATTCCTGAGACTCTCGAGATGAGACTGACGTGACAATAACTGCATCACTAAATGCTCCCCACATGCCTGCCACAGCTCTAAGCACTTTACACGTTCACCATCAGCTGCCACTAGGTCAACTCCAACTTATGACAAACTCATATGTGTCAGAGTGGAACCATGCCCCATAGAGTTTTGGTTTTTTTTTATGATTTATTTTATTTCTTGTGTGTTGTTGTTGAGAATATACACAACAATTCAACAGTATCTACATGTACAATTTAGTGACCTTGGTTACATTCTTTAAACTGTACAACCATTCTCACCCTCCTTCTCCAAGTTGTGCCTCCGCCCATTAATATAAACTCACCACGCCCTAAGTTTCCTTCCTAATCTTTTGAGTTGCTGTTGACAATTTGATCCAATGGAGATAGACAGATCTTAAGAGGACACACCCCTCAAGGCAGACATTCTTTATTAGTTAAGCTAAACTATTGTATGATTTTAAGAAAACTTCAGGGGTTATTTTTGGTTTAAGATTTAAAGGCTATAGTTTCAGGGGTTCATTCAGCATCCATGGCCCCAGAAAGGCTGGATTCCATGAGAATTTTAAATTTTGTTTTGCATTTTTCCCCCTTTTGATTGGGATTCTTCTACACAATCTTTGATTAAAATGTTCACTATTCATAGGGTTTTCAATGGCCAATTTTTGGGAAGTAGATCACCAGGCCTTTCTTCCAAGGTGCCTCTGGGTGAACTCAAACCTCCAATATTTTGGTTAGAAGCTGAGTGCATTAACTGTTTGCACCACCCAGATCCCCTTTTCATCCTCACAAACATCCTATGAAGGAAGTATCATTATCCTCATATTGTAAATGAGGAATTGAGGCCCAGAAAGTTTACATGACCTGCACAAGACCTCACAGGTTATAAGAAGTATTCCAGCCCCGGTGAAACCTAACCCCAGACCCAGGGCCCCACGCTCCTCTTCATAATGTCACACAGTTTGCCATGGAACAAGTACAGCAGGTAGAGATAGTAGGGGTCAGGAAGGAGGGATTCCATGGTGCTCTCTGATGTGGGCCAAACCCTGGAGAACATACCTATAAATGCGCTATGTTTTTGTACAAACTGACAAGCTAACCCTAAAATTCATATGGGAATGGAAAGGAAAAGAATAGCCAAAGCAACGCTAAAAAGGAATAAGGTTAGAAGATTCATGCTTCCCAACTTCAAAACCTATTACATGACAATGTAGTACTGGCATAAGGACAGATATATAGATCAATAATTGAGAGTGCATAAATAAACCCTTACATCTGCAGTCAATTGATTTTCAATAAAGATGACAAAACGATTCAATGGAGGAGGAAGTGTCTTTTCAGCAAATAGTACCGAGACAACCGGATTTTCACATGCAGAAAGAATGAAGCTGGACCTTTACCTCACACCATATACAAAAATTAACCCAAAATGGATTATAGATCTAAACGTATGAGCTAAACCAATAAAACTCTTAGTAAATCTTTGTGATCTTGGCTTAGGCAATGATTTCTTAGACATAATACCAAAAAAACAACCTATAAGAGAAAAAATGACATCCTTGACTGATTACTTGAATATTTTCTCCTAGACAATGCTTTCAAGGAAAATGGAAATATATGTCCATACACAAATGTTCAGAGAAGGAGTATTTAAAATAGCCCGGAAGTGAAAGTAACCCAAATGTGGATCAACGAATGAACAAAGAAAATGTGGTATACTCGTACAACGGAATACTATTTGGCAATACAAAAAAAAGGGATGTAGCACTGATATAGGGTACAACAAGGATAAACCTCAAAACCATTATGCTAAGTGAAAGAAGCCAGGCAAAAAAGACCACATATTATGTGATTCCATTTATATGAATTGTCCAGAATAGGGAAATCCACAGAGACAGAAAATAGATTAGTGGTTGCTTAGGGTTGGGCGGAGTGGAGAATAGATGCTGAATGGTTGTGGAGCTTCTTTTGGGGGTGATGAAAATGTTCCAAAGTAGATTATGGTGATTGTTACACAGTTTTGTAAAGGCACTAAACACCATTGTACTGTACACTTTAAATGGGAGAATTTTATAGTATGCAAATTATATCTCAAGAAAGCTGTTTAAAGTGTTCAGAAAGAGGAAGGGGGTAGCTACAAACAGCCCTTCTTCCCATACATTATGCATGTTTTACCAAGCATACTATGTACTCTGTATCTCCAGATGTTTGCTTTATTTTTTCTACTTGGGGGTTCTTACAACAAAACATTTCTATACAGCCTCTACAACTTTGGGTAGATTATATATAATACCCCCCAAATAATAGAGAATGTCTATATCTACATACTTGAAGGAGATGGGGATACTCCCTTGCAAGACTAAAAGTGTAAAATTTTAAATGTTTCCATGGACAGTCTGATAGAACAATAGGATTTCCACAGTTAAGTTGTTTGATTCCTTCAGGACAATAACTTTAGTAATAGAAATGTCCTCTGCTGCATTTTTCTAAATGTGCATTCAAAATGGCTCGTGAAATATACGCTCAATCTTTTCTCACTATGTTGAAAGTTTAAGTGATTTAATAAAAATAGAATCCAACATTTTACAACTTGAACAAGCTTTCAAACACCACATGACTAAACTCCGTTCTTTCCATTAAAGAATCACCTGACAGTTCTGCATGAGACAGGCTCACCTCCTACGTGATTCCAGAGGGTCTGCGTGGGTGGGGAGCCTGGCCCTAGAGCCTGGGAAGGCCATGAAAGCTTAATTAATTTTCAGAAAACAAAGTGATTTGCATGGTCTAATTAGCCTACATTTCTGAAACCCAAAACAAAGCTAGGTGAGAAGAGTTTAATGCAAACAACAATACAATCAAATCACTCCCCACATTTAGACATCACCGTTATTATAGTTGTTCAACCTTTTTTAACTCTCCATTGCTTGGAATAATAATAACCTGTTAGAACTTTGAAATGAAAATCTTTCCACCTGACACATGCTGATGTTTTTAAGTATTTCAAAAGCCAATGTCAAGCAGGCTTCCTTTTGATTTTTCTCTTGGTCTGTCCCTGAGCTTTAGTGAAGTTACCAGAAGCAAAGCCTGGGATTGGCCCCTCCTCCAAAATTCCCCCCTGCCAATCAGTAGGGGGAGCTCTCCTATTATCTAACTGACCACAAACAAGTCACAGAGCCATTTGTATTGACTCTACTGGGGACAATGGTGAGAATTTTTCTTAAATGGATGTCATAATCTGAAGGACATTAATGCAATGATTTGTTCAAAGTTGGAGGTGTCCTCCATTTAGTATGGAGAACATATTTCCTAAAACAGCCTTGCAAATTAATGAGGGTGTAGAAGTTGCAGGCCTGTAGAAAATTATCCCATTCCAAAAAAGAATCAAACATTTATCACTTAAAATTGAATAAGACTTAATTGCATGAGAATTTTAATGGCTGTAATGGGCTTTACCTTCTCCTGGATATCACTGAATGTTTGGAAATGTTAGAAAAAGGAAAAAAACAAAAATCAAAGTAATAGATTTTTAAACTCCAAGAAAGATGGCTTTATGCCATAAAATGTAATAATGCAAAACATACAAAATGAAAAGAGCTTCAAAAGACAATTGTTGTTCATTGCCTTAGAGTCAGACAGCGAGTCATTGGGACTCCATGCACTACAGAATAGAACCGTTATGATCTACAGGACTTTCATTGGCTGCTTTTCTTTTGAAAACACTATGAGGTTTTGTAGATAAGTTAAATGTCATGGTAAAGAAATGAATGGCATATCTGACAAACTTTTCACATAATTTACCAAAATAAAACTTTCACAATCATAGATTTGCATGATTCTTAATTGAAACTTTTGAGTAAATGTCTAACAGTGCTAGTACCAATGCTACATGGTACCCATCACAATGTGGTAAATTGAAGACCTCAAAATACAGAGAACATAGTTACCAAGAGGCAATACCACCAAGAATTGTATGTCTCAATGTGAATGGATCCCCCACCATTGTCTTACTAAGTATAGCAGAAACTGTTGATTTTCCCCAGTACCACTTTACTCCTATTCTCTCTCAGTAGAAATCCCAAATCTCAGCTCTACACATGGCAGCTCAGAGGAATTGCTACAATTTCCAGGTCCCTAGCAGCTCATGGAAGCAAGGCAACTATGTTTTGGCTGATGGGATATGAATAGAAGTGAAGGGATAAGAATGGAAGAGACATGAATGACAGTAAATGCAAGAGACTGAAACGTGTTCTTACCTTCTCCCTTTCCCCTTTCCACTGTCTGGAAGGTGGATAGGATGGTGCATCACGTGGGTGAGGACAAGCCCCAAAGGGAGTGAAGGATCCAGATTTTCTAATGACTTTGCCGAACAGAGCTCCCACATCAGCTCAGACTTTTAGATGAGAAATAAATTTCTAAGTTGTTTAGGCTACTCTTATTTTGTGCTCTTTCTCTGCACAGCTTAATTTATATCCTAAAGAATACCTAAAGCTCTATTCTTTCTACTGTAGAATCATCTAAGAAATTTAACAAATTAAGTCCAGTATTGAATTGTTCCACCACCCAAAATTTGTAATGAGACCTACTGACTGGTGATTTAGGGTTCACAGTTCTGTGATTTAAAATTAAACATGTGGATTACAACTTGGTAGGCAGATTAGATGATAGATTAGATTAGACAGGCGGCAAGACAGATAAACAGGGAGGGAGGGAGGGAAGAAAGGAGTAAGAAAAGAAGGAAGGAAGGGAGGGAAGGAGGAAGGAAGGAAATAAAGAAGAGATTAGATAGAAGGACTGAAGACAGGCAGATAGATAAACAGATAGATAATATAGGAGGTAAAGGGAAGAAAAATAACTGTTTCAGTCTGGCTAGGATAGTCCCAGTTACACCTGTGGTATGGTGTAATTATTAATAGTGCTTCTTTCACTTTCAAAAGTGTCCTGATTTGGACAATAAACTATAGGATCCCCCTATCCCTAGGTTTCCTCACAACAAACCCTAACCACCTGAGATAACTTGAGCATAACTTTGTGCCTCAGACCCTAGAAGAGGCTAATCCAGTATAGAAGCCTTATATGAGAAATGTCAGTGTACACACCAAAACTATGAAGGATACAAAAAGCAAATATTCTGAGAAGAAGAACATTGTAAGGGCCACAATAAAAAGTATTTGATTTTGACAAATGAAAATTAGAAAAAAAAATCTTAGTGGAAATGGTTTCAATAAACTTGGAAGAGAAGAGTAAAGTCTAGTAGAGGAGAAAGCAGCCAGAGAAGACAAGACTCCTGTAGTCAAGGGAGGGGTGAGGGGACACATACAGGGACTGTGGCAGCCGGAACAAATATGAGCAGTCTTCCACATAAATACTTCCCTTGTATATTATCAATTTTTATACAACCAGTAATAAATCACAGTGTGAAAAATGTCTGGAAAGCCTATATCATTCCTAACTATGACCCTGTAGTAAAATACCAAATAACTCAAACCTAACAAAACACAATTGAGGAACATTGTTGTTAGGTGCCTTCAGGTCAGTTCCAACTCATAGCGACTCTGTGTACAACAGAATGAAACACTGCCCAGTCTTGTGCCATCCTCACAACCTTTGTTATGCTGTAGCACATTGTTGCAGCTACTGTGTCAATCTATCTTGTTCAGGGTCTTCCTCTTTTTCACGGACCCTCTACTTTACCAAGCATGACGTCCTTCTCCAGGGACTGGTCCCTCCTGATAACATGTGAGACAAAGTCTCCCCATCCTTGTTTCTAAGGAGAATTCTGGGTATATTTTTTCCAAGACAGATTTGTTCACTCTTCTGGCAGTCCAAGGTATTTTCAGTATTCTTCACCAACACCACAATTCGAAGGCATCAATTCTTCTTTGGTCTACCTTATTAGTTGTCTAGCTTTCACATGCATATGAGGCGCCGTGGTTTGGATCAGGTGCGCCTTAGTCCTTAAAGTGATATCTTTGCTTTATAATGCTTTAAAGCAGCCTTTTGCAGCAGATTTACCCAATGCAATACATGGTTTGATTTCTTGACTGCTGCTTCCACAGGCATTGATCGTGGACACAAATAAAAAGAAATCCTCGACAACTTTAACCTTTTCTCCATTTATCATGATGTTGTTTATTGCTCCAGTTGTGGGGATTTTTGTTTTCTTTATGTTGAAGTGTAATCTATATTGAAGGCTGTGGTCTTTGATCTTCATCAGTAAGTGCTTCAAGTCCTCTTCACTTTCAGCAATCAAGGTTGTGTCATCTGCAAATTGAAGGTTGGTAATGTGTCTTCCTCCAATCCAGATGCTGCGTTCTTTTCCATATAGTCCAGCTTCTTGGATTATTGGCTCAGCATGCAGATTAAGTAAGTATGGTGAAAAGATACAACTCTGATGCACACCTTTCCTGATTTTCAACCAGGCAGTATATTCTTGGTGTGTTCTCACGACTGCCTCTTGATCTATGTCAGGTTCCTCATGAGCATAAGTGTTCTGGAATTTCCATTCTTCACAATTTTATTCATAATTTGTTATGATTCACACAGTCAAATGGCTTAGCATAGTCAATAAAACACAGGTAAACATCTTTCTGATATTCTCTGCTTTCAGCCAAGATCCACCTGAGATCAGCAATGATATCCCTCATTCCACGTCCTCTTCTGAATCTGGCTTGAATTTCTGGCAGTTCCTTGTTAATGTACAGCCACAACCACTTTTGAATGGTCTTCAGCAAAATTTTACTTGTCTGTGATGTTTGATAACTTTCTCATTTTGTCAGATCATCTTTCTTTGAAATAAGCATGAATATGGATCTCTTCTAGTCTGTTGGTCAGGTAGCTGTCTTCCAAATTTCTTGTTGAAACATCTCAACTTGTATTTGGCCAATTCCTGGAGCCTTGTTTTTCGTTAATGCCTTCAGTGTAGCTTGGACTTCTTTCAGTCCTATCAGTTCTTGATCATAGGCTCCTGAGATGGTTGAACATTGACCAGTTATTTTTGGTAGAGTGACTCTGTGTTTTCCTCCCATCTTCTTCTGATGCCTTCTTTGTCTTTCAAAATTTTCTCTGTAAATCCTCCAATATTGCAACTCAAGGCCTGAATTTTTTTCTTCAGTTCTTTCAGCTTGAGGAATGCCGAGCATGTTCTTCCCTTTTGGTTTTCTAACTCTAGGTCTTTGCACATTTCATTATAATACTTTGCTTTGTCTTCTTGAGCTGCCCTTTGAAATATTCTGTTCAGCTCTTTTACTTCATCATTTCTTCCTTTCACTTTAGCTTCTTGACGTTTAAGAGCAAGTTTCAGAGTCTCTTCTGACATTTGTTTGGGTCTTTTCTTTCTTTCCTGTCTTTTTAATGACTTCTTGCTTTCTTCATGTATGATGTCTTTGATGTCATTCCACAACTCATCTGGTCTTTGGTCATTAGTGTTCAATGCTTCAAATCTATTCTTGACATGGTGTCTAAATCAGTTGGGATATGCTCAAGGCTGTACTGTGGCTCTCGTGGACTTGTTCTAATTTTCTTCAACTTCTATTTGAACTTGCATATGAGCAACTGATGGTCTCTTCCGCAGTTGGCCCCTGGTCTTGCTCTGACTGATATTGATCTTTTCTATCATTTCTTCCCACAGATGTAGTCGACTTGATTCCTGTGTATTCCCCTCGGTGAGGTCCATGTGTATAGTTGCTGTTTACGTTGTTGAAAAAAGGTATTTGCAATGAAGAAGTCGTTGGTCTTGCAAAATTCTATCAGGGGATCTCTGGCATCATTTCTATCACCAAGGCCATATTTTCCAACTACTGTTCCTTCTTCATTTCCATCTTTTGCATTTCAATCACCAGTAATTTTCAGTACATCTTGATTGCATGTTTGATCAGTTTCAGGCTGTAAAATTTGGTAAAAATCTTCAATCTCTTCACCTTTGCCTTAGTGGTTCCTGCATAATTTGAATAATAGTTGTATTAACTGTTCCTCCTTATAGGCATATGGATATTATCCTATCACTGACAGTGTTGTACTTCAGCATAGATCTTGAAATGTTCTTTTTGACAATGAATGTGATGCCATTCCTCTTCAATTTGTCATTCCTGGCATAGTAGATCACATGATTGTCCAATTCGAGATGGCCAATATCAGTGCATTTCAGCTCAGTAATGCCTAGGATGTCGATGTTTATGTGTTCCATTTCATTTTTGACCATTTTCAGTTTTCCTAGATTTATATTTCATACATCCCACATTCCTATGATTAACGAATGTTAGCAGCTGTTTCTTCTCATTTTGAGCCATGCCACATCAACAAATGAAGATCTCAAAAGCTTGACTCCATCCATGTCGATCAGGTTAACTCTACCTTGAGGAGACAACTTTCCCTTAGTCATATTTTGAGTGCCTTCCAACCTGAGGGGCTCATCTTCTTGCACTATATCAGACAATATTCCACTGCTATTCATAAGATTTTCACTGGCTAATTTTTTTTCAGAAGTAGATCACCAGATCCTTCTTCCTAGTCTGTTGTAGTCTGAATGCTCTTCTGAAACCTGTCCACCATGGGTGACCCTGCTAGTATTTGAAATACTGGTGGCATAGCTTTCAGCATCACAGCAACATGCAAGCCCCCACAGTGCATTTGACAAACTGACAGACACATGGGGGGAGGAACATTGGAAGAACATAAAATGAAAAGGGGTAGCTCTTCAGAGACCTCCTATCAATGGCTTTTTTGTTTTCCTAAAGAGAGATTCACCCTCAGGCTAATGATACATTTCTTTATCTCTTATAAATTGACAAAATGGCTCCCAGTCAAAAATAATGTTTGTTCAGTGCATCCATGATTGCCTGTTTAATCAGACCCAAAATACACTGGTGTTACCCAACACCAGCTAACCTTACTTTTCGCCAGCATGCACGTCAAACAAGATGGACAAACAATGCATATTACCAGCTACTTTGTGGACTGGTGATTAAGGGGGACCAAGAGGGAAAAGTGGTAAGAAGTGGGAAAGTGTCCCAAACACAAGCATCATGTCCTCATGTGCACATCTTGTCAAGATTCTTCTGCATTTTTAAGAGACATGAATTATTTACTCAGAAATCCTTCAGCCTGAAGTCTGAGGATTATTTTACAGCTTTAAGTGATTTTTTCAGCCAGCTATGATTTTCCTGAAAATCCAGGAATATTAATGTGTTTGTATATTTGTATGTCATCTTAAAATATTTGATGGAAAATACAAAACTACCAAATCTTAAAGGACTTATGCACAGAACATAAAATTATTTCATGCAATTATGGTAATGGTGTCTTTTTTTTTTTTTTCCTCTTTTGGTTTTTGGTTTGTGTTTGCTTGCTTGTTTGTTTAGTTAACTATATATGGAAGAATCAGGAAGACACATGAAACGGGGGCAGGTGCTCAGAAGAGTCAATGTTTATTCCAGAATATTTGTCCAAACTAGAGACCACCCAAGGAAACTTAGTGGCACGATGGTTAAGCGCTTGTCTGATAACCTAAAAGTTGACAGTTCAAACCCACCCAGAGGCTTCTCAGGAGAAAGGCTTGGTGATCTGTTCCCATGAATGTTACAGCTGGGAAACCCTATGGGGCATTTCTACTGTGTTACATGGGGTCTATAGTCAGGGCCAACTTAACAACACCTAACAACAACAACAGAGATTATCCCAAGGACAATATAGAGCTGGGACCAAGGGAGTCCAACAAAATGGTCCCCTGAAAATGAGAAATAGTTTCTTCTACACATGTTGATGAGGTGATGAGATCAGCTCACCAGGCCAGTAGAGTTGAATACACAACTGTTGTCTTCATAATGGTTTAAAACAACATTTTAAACCATTATGCGGAGTACTTGCTGGTCCAGGCAAGAGTGTGTTGGAAGCTTGTAGCTTATGTTATCGAGAAAGAATAAATTAACTTAATAATTGGAAGCCATCAGAGCAGAAGTTACAAGATTTAGGCAAGTTAAAATGTTAAGGGATGTGCATTTTTCCTACTGGTAAAGGACTCAAAGTCTTTAGGACCCAACTGTCAGTAGGAAGTGTGGATCTAGTGAAACTTGGGCAGTGAAGGTTGAATCCCCCATCCAATATTCTAACAGGTCAAGGCTGCCAAAAATCATCTACTCTGCTCTATGAACAGATGTTCCCTGGCTAAAAAAAAATTGACTAACTTTAAAGATTTAAAAACATAAAAACAAACCCATTGCCATCGAGTTGATTCCAACTCGTAGCGACCCTATAAGACAATGTAGAACTTCCCCATAGGGTTTCCAAAGAGCTGCTGGTGAATTTGAACTGCAGACCTATTGGTTAGCAGCTGAGCTCTTAATCACTGTGCCACCAGGGCTCCAAAGATTTAAAGGGCATACAAAATTCAGGGAAACAAATTGTGACTGATAAAAGTTGAACAGAATCTAAAACCAAAACCCAAACCTGTTGCTGTTGAGTCAATTCCCACACATAGCAACCCTATAGGATAGATTAGAACTGCCCCACGGGGCTTCCAAGGAGTGCCTGGTGGATTTGAACTGCTGACCTTTTGGTTAACAGCTGAACTCTTAACCACTAAGCCACCAAGGTTTCTGAACAGGATCTAGAGACTAAGTTACAAAGCTGACCAATTCATGATCAGGGGTTATTAGTAAAAATTACTGATCAAGATTCTTAAAAAAAAGAAGCTGAGTTGTTGGATTAAAACACCAATGGCTTGGTGTCAAGCAGCACAGATATTTGGGAAAATAAGATTGAACATTATTATCATGATAAAGCTGGCCAAGGGGTCATGAGCTGGTAACCCATTTTAAAAGGTTTCAAAGTTTCCTCTCACCCCAGTTTAAAAAAAAAAAGTAATCAATAAAGATATCAGGGAGTTTATATTATGTACTAAACACAGACCTATATGGTAGAAAGAATGAAAAGAATAAGTCTATTTTTTTTTTAGTTGTCTTGGACATATGGAAGACATCATCACAGGTATAAATTCTTATAACATGTTCAGAGTTATATTTTATCCTGAAGGCATAAAATGTCACTTAAGGAGAGTGACATACCCCACTGATCTGAGCCTCTAAGCCTTGGGTGATCACTGCCTGACTTGATAACCAAGCCAACCCTAAGGGAAAGGCTAAATAAAATAGCCTTTAAGTGTCAAGCATAGTGAGTGCCTGGCATAGAAAACCCAAGCCCATTGCCATTGAATAGAACTTTCCCATAGGGTTTCCAAGGCTGTAATCTTTACAGAAGCAGACTGCCATATCTCTTCCCCCGTGGAGCAGCTGGTGGGTTCGAACTGCCAACCTTTTGGTTAGCAGCCGAGTTTTTAACTCCTGTGCCACCAGGACTCCTGACACAGAAAAAGTGCTCCATAAATCTGTTGGACAGTTGTTGTTGTTAGTGTTATTATTATTACATGTCCTTACATGTCTTTTAAAAAGGTTCTGTTGGTGCCTTAATAATGAACATCTAAAAAAAAAAAAAAATTTTTTTTTTTTATTTAGGTAATTTTATTTGCTGGGATGAATATGTGTGTGTGTAATTACTATTAAAATCTAAGTAAATCTTACCTAATTCATACATTTATCATGTTACTATGCACATTTGTCAACCATTCTTGAAAAACACATCATGGGTTTTTACAGCATTTTATAATAACTACTTACATGTTTGACACCGCTGTTTTCTGGCCCAATTCTTTTTCCTCACGTGAGCTTACCTACTAGATGTTGGCTTTCCAGATTAGCATTCCCTAACACCGCAGAGCTTCTCACCAGCATTATGGCTAAATTCTTTTTTTTTTATGTGGATTGGCCTAGTACTCATTGAGTAGAGTACTTATGATTGGATACGTTTTCTGTTGCTTTGTTTGCATTTCTGAAATATAAATAAAGCACCAACCTCACAAATTAAGTCTCAAAATTACAATGCTTGTGTGTATGACCCTCAGAAGGAGAAAGAAGTATTGTAAATTCTGGAAAATAATGGCGAGCTTTCTACATTTGTTTGCCAACTGGGCCCTATCACTGCGAGGTATTTTCATAAATGCTGCCACTTTTTTTTTACATGTTGGCATAGCAATGATTTCAAAAATACCTTGCAGGGGGAGGGTGCAGTTGACAAACAAACATAGAAGGTGCACATTATTTGCAAAAACGTATGTTAAATCCACCCATAGGACTTGGCTATCCCATTGTACATATACCGTTCTTTTTCTCTTAAAACTTCATTATTTTTTCTTTTTTTTTTCCTTCGAATTTCTCACAAGACCTTTTTTCTTTAAGACTAGACCAGAAAACATTTTAACAGTTAATGTTTTTCAATTAGCCAAAATATATTCTAATTGCTTATGGAGTTTTAAATTTTAGTCTCTTATGCCTATTAAAGTTACTTACATTCATTTGAGTTTTTCCTCAAAGTCTTGGGAGAAGGTGGAAAACAAAAAATGTTATTCTCAAAATTATTCCATTTCTTTTTCTTTTTTTTTTAGAAAATTATGGGAGAAAAATAAAGTTCCATAATTCCATACTACAGGAACATCATTAGCCTGAAAAGGAAGGAAAATATGATCATGTCAATATTATCTCCAATAATAAATTCTACAAGTGCACCGAAGATTTTCTTATTAGGCAGATAGGACACTCAGTCTTCTAGAGAATTCTAGACTTGTCAGAAATGGTTACAATGAAAACCATTGCTTTTTGGGAAGCAGAACTGTATTAATGCCAAATTAATTGGATCCTTTTCAATTATACTCAAGTGGGGAAAGAAACCCTTTCATAAATTCACACCCATTTTTACCACATTTCATTCTTAATTATCTGGACAAACACGGCAACTTCTAGTTCAGGTGTGTTGAGCCTACCTGGTGTTAGACTAACTTTTGGAAAGCCGTTCCCCTTAACAAGGACACAGCAGCTGTTGGACAACTCACAGCCACTTTCTGCTGTAATTAGAGCCAAGACATACTGTAGAACTATATCCAGTCACATCTGAAAAGAAACCTTAGTCAGCCAGAACATCCGCACTCAAAATAGAACACAAGGGGAAAAAAATGTTCAGTAAACTTTAAGATTTAAAAAAAGAAAGTCTACCATAACAAATACCTGGAGAAGAAAACTGCCCATTACCTTCGAACGGCATCTTTAATAATTTTATCAAGTTTTTGTGTATATTAAATTATCTATATTGTTTGAAATCACTGGACATCTCAGCTCATCTTTAGAGGGAAATGCAAAAGCAACTTTTAAAAGACCATGTCTGAGTCAGCTGCTTGGGAAGTAGCCACTGTGGGAAGGGGCTGGGTCTCAAGAGGCTATCGAAGAGCTGTATTAGGTCCTCACAAGTCCCAGTCACCCCATCAGCCTCCAAGCAGGGTCAGGGCACAGGTGTGGATATCATCAAACCAGGTCAAAAGGAAATACTTTCTCAGAGGGAAGAAACTATCCAGCACCTGGGATATCATGTCAGAATTTAGGAGACAGGGAGAGTTAAAGTGTATGTTAATTTTGGCCGGTGTGGTCCCAGGTAGCCAAAAAGGCTGTAAGCAGACTTGTGGCATCCTCCCATTGAGGGCCAGAGGGGTCCTGAGGTAAGGTGGGAAGGGGCCTCACATGGCGGATGTTCATCCCCGCCACCATGCAACTAGCCCAGTGCCTTGTACCTCGAAGTGACGTTTGCCGCTATTATGCCAGTCTCCATTTTCACAGTTGACTAGCGCTCTCACATACTGTTCCATAGACAGTCTGCTCAGTCGTTGCTCAGTGGAAAGATGGGCCATCTCTTATGCCAACCTTCCTACATTTCCCAGTCCAGCTCCTAAAGCCACACCTTTTGGTCAGGAGAGCCTATAGCGGTGCTTGGCACACACAGCACACAGTAAACAAGGAAGGAAAGGTGGGCAGATGACCACTCACCTGGCTTTAGTGAGGCCCAGACCCTGAAGATGGCGCCCTAGTTCCTGAAGTGGCAGGCGAGTTCACTCTGCGGGCGCAGTGTCCTCAACTGGAGAGCATAAAATTAGACTAGAGCTTCCTAATGTCTCTTTGACCTTAAACAAGGTAATATCAGAATCACAGAAAACCAGGGCTTCCCAGTATCCACGCTCTGAGTCAACATGTGAGCCACTTGCTCAACGTGCCTACACTTTTCATTGTGTACAACATGGCTGTGTTGGTTAATTTATGTGTCAACTTAGCTAGCCTGTGGTTCCCAGTGGAGTTGTTGTTTCGTGATATAGGCTAATATAATGTAATCTCCTTTCATCGTTTAATCTAATGTGATACAATCAATCAACCAATTGAAAGGGAAGTTTCTTAGGGCGTGGCCTGCCTTCAGACTATAAATAGACATTTTGACAGAACTCATTCTCTTGCTTGACTCTGCACTCTTCCTGTCATCAGACCTGTGACTCTTGGGATGGAGACCTGAATGTGTCTCCAGCCTGCCACCCTACCTACGGATTTTGGACTTGTCAGCCCCCCACAATCCCATGAGCCAATCTCTTGAAGTAACTCAACCATCTGTCTCTCTCTCTTTCTATCTCTTTCTCTCTCTATATATACCAAACCATAAACCAAACCTGTTGCGGTCAAGTTGATTCTGACCCATAGTGACCCTCTGTATGTAAAGTTACTGGAGTTCCTGAGTAGCACAAATGGTTAAATGATCATCTTCTAACCAGAAAGTTTACAGAATCCAGGTGTACCTCAGAAGACAGGCCTGGCAATCTGATTCTGAAAAGGTTGCAGGTTGGAAACCCAGTGGAGCAGTCCTACTCTGCACACATAGAGTCACCATGAGTTGGAATTGACTCAACAGCAACTAACCATATATATCCCACTGGTTCTGTTTCTCTAGAGAACCCTACGACAACGACATATTGGGGAGCCTTCCCCACCACACCAGCAAAAACTTCTCCCGGTTGCTCCCAATGATGTCTCTCATTTGATAGAAGTGGAAGCATTTGGAAAAGGGACGGGAAGAAGAAAATTCACAACTAAATGGGGAAAAGAAGGGTTAAGTATGGGTCAGGCAGCTGTAG
Source organism: Loxodonta africana (assembly GCF_030014295.1). Taxonomy (NCBI): domain Eukaryota; kingdom Metazoa; phylum Chordata; class Mammalia; order Proboscidea; family Elephantidae; genus Loxodonta; species Loxodonta africana. The sequence goes on from NC_087352.1 coordinate 33,137,386, forward strand.
ACACCTTCCCTATGGCATTTAATCTGCTTCCGCAGGTGTATCTTATGCCAATTTCTGCCTGCAGCAGGGTAACCTTAGTGAAGTGGCCCCTCAGACCCCTCTCTGTGCTCAGCTGTAGGGCTCCTGTTTGCCAAAGGATGGCTAAGGAAGCCCATTACCATGTGAACACCCCAGCCCCCGCTTCATGCTTTATGATATGGAAGATGTTAAGAGGCAAATGGGAGTTTTATGAATATAATGTTAATAAAAATTGATTTTTGGAAATGAAGCTGCCTCCTTTTACTACTGCAGGGCAGATAAACAAGCCACTCAGTGATGGATGCCTGCTTTTCCTGGTCATAATTGGCCAAATATTCTTTTACTTAAACAAGCTCTTATTTTACTACGGACAAAATAATGGTAAGTAGATCAATTAGCAGGTTCTAGATAAGACGTGGGGACTTGTATTTATGAGGACTAGGCCAAAATGCTCCCCGCCACATCTGTAAGTTGTGAGGTGTACCTCGCTCTCCTAACCCTGCGTCCCAGGCCCCTCGTGAAGTGCAGGGGTCCAGTTACCATGCAAAGGATGGCTTTCCTTCCTCATGACCTCCCATATGCCACGTGACTCAATCCACGGCTTTGGATGTTGTTGATGATTTATTGTACGAAAAATGTAAATGATCTGGATGGCAGATGTTTTATATTTTCTGACCATTCATTTTCAGTGCGAATGTAATTAAAATTTATGAAGTGTATCTGCTGAATTGCATTGGCAATTGATGATCTCCCCCAGCACTGTCTATCTGGAGATGATGAGTGATTGTGGACGGTGAGACACGGTGACAAGGGCAGGGACAGACGGGCACCACAGCAGGAGTGAAACTACCTGTGCAAAGGACAGGATCCCCTGCCTTAGACCACAGCCACAGCCTCCCTAACTACACAGAAGAGAAAGGCGGGCACCACGTCTGCCCTGTCCTTTGCAGAGTTCATACCTCTTGCTAGGCTCCTGGGTTCCCTCTGCTGTCCCAAGGACATTCTTCTGAAAGTTGTGTTGTAGGTCCTTACCAGGATACGATACGAACTTTCAGAGAAAAAACTCACAGAACAGACTTTGGCTAGTCCCAAATGTCTTCAAGGAATTTGTAAGTGTTTGGCCTTGCATGTGACTTTTCCAGGGCCTAAAGTTTCTGTAAGTGGATGGGGTTAAAAGAATAAGTCCTTTATCCATGTTTTAATTGGATGATTTGTCCTTTAGTTGTTGGATTGTAAGAATTGTTTATATATTCTGAAAATTAAATGCTTACCAGATACCTGATTACAAATGTTTTCACCCATTCTGTAAGCTGTCTTTTCACTTTCTTGATAATGTCGCTTGATGCACAAAAGTTTTTAATTTGAATGAAGTCCAATTTATCTGTTTTCCTTTTTTTTTTTGCTTGTGCTTTTGGTATAATTTATTTTCCAAATAAGAGATATAAATGGCCATTAAAGCCATGAAAAGATGCTCAACATCATTAGTCATTACAGAAATGGAAATCAAAACCACAATGCGATACCATAGCACCACCACTAGGATGGCAATAATCAAAAAATGGAAAATAACAAGTATTGGTGGGGACGTGGAGAATTGGAACCGTCATCCATTGCTGGTGGGGACGTAAAAGGGTGGAGCCACTGTGCAAAATACTCTGGTAGTTTCTCAAAAAATTGCAGAGAGAATTACTATTATGACCCAACATTTCTACTCCTAGTCATATTACCCCAAAGAATTAAAAGCCAGGGACACAAACAGATACACATATACCAACGATCATTATAGCACTAGTTACAATAGTCAAAAGGGAGAAGCAACTCAACTTCCCATCAACAGGTGAATGGATAAACACCAGGTGGTTTATACACATACGATGAAACATTATCCATCCACATGAAGGAATGAAATTCTAATGCATGCTACAACATGGATGAATTTGACACAAATGGGGCTGCCGTAAGTCAGAGTTAATTCGGCAGCATAAAGACAAAACTACTGAAGGAAACAAGATTCCTGCCTCCATCACCACTGCTCTGATGCCCCACGCCAACACAGACACTTTCATCTGCTTCTGCTTCTTTCCCATTCAATTTTCACTTCCAGTTGCACAAGTTAATTCGCATGTGGTTCGACGAGAGTGTAGTCCCTAATGGTAATGATACCTGTGTCTTAGGCTTCAAATAAAGATTGATCAGCAGTACAACTAGCTCAAGAGTCTGTTGGGGTCGTTTCTTTTATGACTTTGCCCTTTTTCCTTGTATATCCGGTTTTTATTTCTTTTCTACCTTCAATCAAGCCTTTATTTCACCACCTTACCTGTACATTTTATGATCTGCTTCATTTCAAAGCGTTCATTCCATTTTACACAATGACTTTATTTTTCACACTTTTATATGTTCCAAATTCTGTGCTGGAAGCATGGATTTTGTCATCAGAGAATACAACAAATAATAATTTTAAGACGCATTTGACTAGAATTTGAGGATTTTAAGCTTTTTTTTTTTTTTTTTTTTAAGGACTAAAAAGGGAAGTGGAATATTGAGCTCATCTGGGAAAATGTGAAGAAACTTGAACTCCTCTTTTATTTGATTTTTTTCACTTTTGTGTTGAAGCTGCCTCCGGCTGCCATAATGTTTACCAACCTGGGCGCTGAGGTTTTCATTGACAACCACAAGCAAGCCGAAGCTCACTCTCATGCAGAACTGTCATAATAAAAAGACATTAACATTTTAGTATCTGGGCAAAATGTTTAACATTCAAACATTTGTATTTTTCCATCAGTTTTCAAAACAACTTCCAATCTCTCTTTTCAAAACAGTGTTAAATGATGTCACTCACTAGTGAGCAGGTGGCTGGGAGTGAGAACTGAGATTGGGCGCTCCCATTCTGACTGTAACTTGAAGCTCCCAGGTGAGAGGCTGGGTGCCATCTCAACTCATGACCTCTCAAAGCCCAGCACTGAGCAAGCTGGGGCTGTGTGCAGCACGGGCTGCAAGGTCCAGATCAGGTGTATCACGCCGGGAATTCAACCTCACGCCTGTGGGGGGGGAGGGTAGCAGACCTGGGGAAATCAAGCTGCCAGCAATAAAGAAATCAGGGCAGCCCAAGGCCACACCAATGTGTTCTCCAGATAAAACCATCGTCAGGTGCTCAGCTATCATTTTGAGAGCACCCTAAGCAGGAGGTATAAATTATCAGAGAAATAAGAGGGGGATATCCTGAACTGCACATAATGATAGGCTCAAAAAAGAATATGGCCTCAATGACAAAGTTCGCCTCCTGCTAGTTATGATGTTGGGCCAATCACAGCAGAGGCAGCCCTGGAGACAAAGTACAAGTCGAAGGGAAGCTGGGGGATGCTATCACCTTGAATCCTGCCTGAACTAGCCAGGCAAGGCTACATGTGGGTCGATGCTGGGGGCGGCTCAGCAGCCGAAAGCCCTGGCCCCCGAGGCGGCTGCAAGGATTGTGCCTTCTGTAAATGGACTCGCAGCATCTAAATGGCTGGTGTGGGATCTAGTGCAACTCCTCGTCAAAAGAATTATATGTGGAGGTGTGAGTAGTGTGTCGAGATTTCATTAAGAGCATGATTTCTTTGGGGGAACTCAAAACACTTAATTCCAGACTAGGCCTAAGTTTACGTCCAACTACCAGTTTTGTGCTCAGTTGGTGCCTTTCAATCGTAATCATGGCCAATTGTCCCCGAGCTGATCAGGGACCATATGTCATGACCCAAACCAGTCACTGAGAAAGTCACAATAACTGGATTAACTCCTTCATGATCCAGTTGCTTGCAGGTACGGACAGCTTAATATTGTGGCATGAAAATAGATACTGAATAACATCGTGACATTAAAAGTCACTGGAAATCAGGGATGTTATGTGCACCCGTTCCAAATGATTGTTGTGAAGATTACTCCAGAGAATGCCTAGAAGGTATACAGAACAGTGATGGACACACAGCAAACCATCAATAAACATGAGCTATTGTATCCTTATTATCATTGCTCTTGTTAGGCACTGTTGAGTTGACTCCAACTCATGGTGACCTTATGTGTAACAGGATGTAATGCTGCCCGGTCCTGTGCCATCTTCATGATCATTGGCATGTTTGAGTCCATTGTTTTCTCTATTGTGTCAATCCATCTCATTGAGGGTTTCCCTCATTTTTGCTGACCCTCTCTCTATTTTACCAACCGTGATGTCCTTTTCTAGCAGTTGTTCTTTCCTGTTGGTGCATCCAAAGTAAGTGAGCCAAAGTCTCACCACCCTTGCTTCTAAGGAGCATTCTGGTTTTATTTTTTCTAAGATGATTTGTTCATTCTTCTGGGAGTCCACAGTATATTCAATGTTCTTGGCCAGCACCACAATGTGGATGCATGTTATTATTAAGCACTTCATATTTCATTAGTATTTTACAGATTTTCATGGGCCTGGACATATTTGTCCTCAACTTAGCACTTTGAGAAAGAAGCTATTATAATTATACCCATTTTTCAGTTGAAGAACCTTGAATTTCCTGAAGCTTGGTGTTTTGCCCAAGGCCTGGGATAGGTAGTAACAGGCCAGAACTCCACCACCCAGGAAATTTTAGTCCAATGCTGTATAGATGACACCAGGCTGCCTTTCCATAATGATCATTACCAAAACTATATTTTTTACCTTTTTTTATTTTAACATATAATGGTTTATAAATGCACTAAATGATGCTGCTGACACCATTCCTAGTTAGGATTGTTTTATTCAGTAATGATATCCCAGACAACAGCAACAAGAAAACTCACAGATTATCTTGCCCCAGGAACGATCTCTTGACCGTTGAACTGTTCTTTTGTAAGCTCTGATGTGTTCTCTCAGATGTGCCTTTCTTTTCTGAATAGAAGCCCAGTCCACCCCAATACTCAAGAGTCTCTCTGGACAAGGGGTGCAGAACATTGTTAATTACAAAAAGGGTGGCGGTACTCGCCATGGAATGCTTGCTGTACCATGGGCAATGCTGTAAGAACATTAAAGGCAACTCTTAATTTAGTCCTTACAATAACCCCCTCACAGGTGAAGAAACAGAGCTCAGGGAGGTAGGATCATGGAGCCAGAAGCTGAGACAGGCAGAATTTGAAAGTAGGTGAGCCAGATTCTAGACCCAAAGCTCTTGCCCAGCGTACTCTTCCATCTCCTGAGGACAGCACATGGTGTAAGCAGCTTCTGCCCTCCTTACCCTTTCCAGCACCTCTCACAGCCTTGCTGCCTCTTACCTTCTTTCAGAAAAACTGCCAGGCTGCCAGCTTTCACCCTGTCCTGCTCTCCACAATGGACCAATCCTGTCTTGTTAACAGTTAGCCAGTTGTATAGAAATACAGAAATGCAGAAAAGTTGCTTAGTTGAACCATGATTACACCCTTGTTGCTGTTGTTGGGTAGGTACCATCCAGTTGGCGCCATCTCATGGTGACCCCATGGACAACAAAATTAAATGTTGCCCAGTCTCACACCATCTTCACGATCACTGGTATGCTCGAGTCCATTGTTGCGACCACCGTGTATTTTGTGCATTCCAACCTAAGAGCTTATCTTCCAGCACTCTACTGGACAACATTCTGCTATGATCCATAGGGTTTTCTTTGGCTAATTTTCAGAAGTAGATCACCAGGCCCTTCTTCCCGGTGTGGTTTAGCCTGGAAACTCTGCTGAAACTTGTCCGTCGTGGGTGGCCCTGCTGGTATTTGAAATACCAGTGGCATAGTCTCCAGCATCACAGCAACACACAAGCCACTGAGCTGAAGAGAAACCCATGCATACATCTCCAGGAAAAGCATTTGTACAGCCTTCTCCTCATCCCATGCCTTCCCTGGGGCTTTGCCACCCACCTGCCCAACCCTCCTTGGCCTCCCACTTCTCAAATTTCCATAGATCTTCACTCAGCCAACACTCACTGGTGAGCATGTGCGGGCTCTGTGAGGCTACAGGAGGCAGAGATGGAAACCCTCACAGTACTTACTGTACAATGGGAAACGACAATATGCAATCAGAAATCCCAACAAGGTGCAAAGAGACTTCAGATTGGAAATGTATAAGAAACACATAAAGGGAAAGTAATTTGGACTTGGGGTCTCTGGCCTTATTTTCTATGCCAAAGACTTGAGCATTTCCACGTATTTTCTCTTATCTTTTTGACTAACTGCATTATGAGTGTTATTCTCAATGGAACCATTAGTCCTGCTCTTAGTATGACCCATGGTCTCAGTTTCCTAGTGCTGCTGTAACAAAATCACTACAGATGGCTGGCTACAAAGAACTGAAATCGAGCAGCTCACAGTTTTCGAGGCTAGAAGTCCAAATCAGTGCATCAGCTATAGGGGAAGGTTCTTCCTTGTCAGTAGTTCCAGGCTTTCCTTGGTGGTTCCTTGGGGTTCCTTGGCATCTATCTTCCCCTGTGTGTGTGTCTTGTGTCTATTCTGCTCTTTTTATAAGACACCACTCAGAAACGATTAAGTTTAGGACCCACCCTACTCTGGTAATGGCCTCATGAACATAACGAAAGAAAGCCCCAATTTTCCCAAACTGGGTCACATTCACAGGTACAGGGATTAGGAATTCAACACATATTTTGGGGAGACACAGTTCAATCCATAACACCCACCATGCTTAGCACACAGTTTTGCATATACCAGGTGTCCAACTCCAGGTTTGTGTTGTAAAACCTCAGCTATCACTGAGCCACCCTTCATCAGCAACCACCCCAAAGCTCAAAAGCTTATATTTAAAATGCAAAATGTATTATTCTCACAAGTTTGCAGGTCACCAGAGCAGACCTGCAGCCTCAGCCTGACTCCCCTACATCTGCAGTCAGCTAACAGTGTGCCTGGGGACTTGCTGGATGAAGTGGCCTCAGACGGAATGTTCTGCTTGGTTCTGCATGTTTCTCCATCCTTCCATCCTTCCCACAGGCCAGCCTATGAGAGCACTCATGGTAGGGGCACGGATCCAAGAAAGGGGGTGGAAACACAAGAGCGCATTTTAAACCTCTGTGTGTGTCATGTTTGGCTACTATCCCATTGGCCAAGACAAATCATGCAGGCACACCCAGGTTCAGTGAGGTGGGGGAGAGAAGGACAAGAAAAGCTGGGGCTTTTCATAGTACAACTCTAGGACATCCCACTACTGGGCTGGTGTTTCCTTCTAGCCTACCTAAGTCCTTTATGCTTCCACTTTAACCAACTTCATTCAGCAATAAATCAACTTTTTTCAAAGTGATGTTGCAGCCGGGTCTAAGAATGTCTTGCTCCATGAACCCACTTCGACAAGTTCCACCTGGTACAAGGAGACAGAGGCAGGGCCTTAAGAAAATGGAGTCCCACATGAGGACGGCATGAGAGTGGGGATGTGTGAAACCCACAGACCCCATTTGGAACTTCGTCTTCTTCTCCAAAGCGTGTCAAACTAGAGTGGGAAGCAAGGGAAAGGAGGAGCCCCACACGTAACACTCTTAAGTCAGTTACTTTTCTCTCTTGACTAATTAAGCTTAACCAGCATGGTGGGCTGTCAGGCTTGGGAAACTTTCCTGGGAGAAGAAAGGCGCCTGCTCTCCGGGTGGGTTCTCCCGACTTGGCTTGCTCCCACCACAATACACACTTGGCATCCATGACAGCACCGTCAAAAATAATAGCTAAAGCACTCGCTGTCTGTCACAATGAAGTAATTATGTATCAGCTCTCCTTACACTTGAGATGGATTATATGTTTCATTGAAGAAAATATATGTGTGGCTTTTAAAAAGAATGTAACCCATTGAGAGCACTGTGAAGATTAATAGCCAAATAAAGAATTTTTTTAAAGTTCTCTATGTGTGTGTGTGAGTGCGTGAGTGTGTGAGAGTGAGTGTGCGAGAATGTGTGTGAATGAGTGTGTGGGTGTGAGTTTGTGCATGTGAGAGTGTGTGGGTATGAGTGTGTGAGGTTGGGTGTGGGGGGTTAGTGTGTAAGTGTCATTCCTAAGCTTGTTAATTACAAAATGCATTAATGTTTTATTACACCCTTATCAGTAATTAATCACTGGCTTTGACGTAAAGTTCAGCCTCAGAAAATTATCCTGAAATTGCCCTTCATGTATGAATGACGTTTTTTAGGGGTGAGCAAAGATTACAACAAAGAGAGACATCTATTCCCTTTGGAAACAGGAAAGGGATTGGAGGTGTGTCACCTGTGTGTGTCTTGCGTGGTGTGTGTAACCACTGGGGGGATTGGTAGTGTGTTGCCTGTGTGTGTCTTACGCAGTGTGTGTAACCGCTGGGAGAATTGGTGTTTTGTCTGTGTGTGTCTTGCACGGTGTGTGTAACCACTGGGGGGATTGATGGTATGTCCACCTATGTGTGTCTGACATGGTTTGCGTAACCACTGGGTGGATTGGTGATGTGTGTATCTGTGTGTGTCTTACACGGTGTGTAACCACTGGAGGGATTGGTGATGTGTCTACCTGTGTGTGTCTGACATGGTGTGTGTAACCACTGGGGGGATTGGTGATGTGTGTATCTGTGTGTGTCTTACACGGTGTGTGTAACCACTGGGGGGATTGGTGATGTGTCTACCTGTGTGTGTCTGACATGGTGTGTGTAACCATTGGGGTCTTCTGAGGCCATAGGCAAAGGAAGCAGGAGACAGAGAGAGACAGAGAGAGAGGGGCTGACTCCCGAGCCTCAGCCACAACAGGGGCGGGGGCAGGAGGAGCTTCCTCAGTGGTGTTCTTCAGGTGCACAGTTTGAATAAAAATGCAAAACAGGATGCTCCCATTCAGTAAATATTATCATTTTTATTCACTCATTAATTAAGTTGCTTAATTGCTGCTGTCAAAAGACTCTTGAGTTGGTGACTGGGGCTGCTGCACTGTTTTGATAGGAGTTGAAGGAGAGAGAGGCTGCCTCGCTGGAGCTTTCGCTGGGAGTGAGGAGCACCCAGATGGAGATCAGAGAGAACCCAGGGGCTGGCACTGGGCGGGGGAAATAATTCTGGGGGACTTGGCTAGCTTTGTGAATCTACCAGGTGGTATTTCATTACCATGACTGATATCCATCGCCTGCATAGCATCATACCTGCCATTACTCTGTGAAAATCATTTTTATGCAAAATATTTCCCCTCTTTTAATCTAACTTCCCAAGGGGGCCAGGAATGGAAATAGACTCGGGCTTTGTCAGTCAGCGCAATGACGCACATGTTTTATCTGTTTCAGGGAGCTACGTTAGGCCCTCTACATGCTACTTTTACCCACTGTCCCCCACTTGCCTCCCTGGAGTATCTTGGATCTCACATGCATAATTCTGTACAGATTTCTGCTGCACTGGGGTGATCCCACGGCCCCGGAGCCTCAGCCCGACTGCGTTCCGCAAACATACCAGAAATCGCCTACAAAGTGTCTTGGTGCTGACATTTGATTAATGTGCCCTGGCCTTTCCGTGTTCAAATATGCTTTATTTGAAATATTTGAATAACCTTTGAGCGCACCCTTCCTAATTTGTCACCCTATGCTCACCCAAAAGCAACATGGATGGGCTAATACCATAGCCACAGCGCCCTCCTGGCCAAGAAGGGCTTCTCCCCTTGTTTCTACACGCATGGGGCTTCCCATGGGGGAAATTTCTGCACCACCATCTACCGAGGGCTGGAGGAAAAGAGACAGACAAAAGAAAGTGCAGACATGAGCAAGGAGATAATCTTCACTTAATGGAAAACCGTGGTGTGCTGTGAAGTAAATAGGGGCTCCTGCACCTGACCTTCCCCCTCCCCCAGATTTCTAGGTGAAAAAGGCCTCCACTGCGCCAGCCCTGCCTTTCCATCTGGGGGACAGATGTTTGTCCTTTCACAGGTATTCAGTCCAGCTACTCCACCATCCTGTGCGACGGATGCTCATGTATTGTTTGTGCATACATGTATGTGTGTGCATGTTGGTCTTCATGTGTGTACTGTGTATACGTGCATGTCATGTGTGCATGTGTGTGCATATGTGTGCATGTGTATATTGTTTGCGCACACATGTATGTATGTACATGTGCTCAAATGTGCTCAAATGTGCGTGTGCATGTTGGTCTGCACATGAGTACTGTGTATATGTGCATATATTCTTACATGAGTGCATGTGTGTGGACATGCGTACATGTGTGTATTATTTGTGCACACACGTGCGTGCATGTGCTTGAAAGTGTGTGTGCATGTTGGTCTCCACGTGTGTACTGTGTATACGTATATGTTGTCTGTGCATGTGCATGCATGTGTGTACCTGTGCTTGAATGTGTGTGTGCGTGTTGGCCTGCATGTGTGTACTGAGTGTATGTACATATTGTCTGTGCATATGTGAGCATGTATGTCTTGTGTATGTGCACTTTCTTTACACATATGTGTATACGCATGTGTACATGTCTATCTGTGTGTGTGTCTGTGTTTCGTGTGATTGTGCATGTACATGTGTGTACATGGGTCTATTTTTTCCAATCCTTTCTCAATTACTTCAACTGAATGCTTCTTTGGAGCTTTGTTGACAGAGTATCTGAAAATAAGCTGCCATGTGGGAGTCACACATCCAGGATGGCGCGCCAAGCCACAAGGTAAACATGTGAAGGGCTAGGAAACAAGGTGGTTTAGCAGATGAGCTAGCTGAATCTTCATTTCCATGTTAAATTGCGTGTGGATACAGTGGAACTGTGCTGCAGCTCTGCATGAAGTTTGCAGTGGGACAGCCATGCAAGGCTTGGCTTCCAGACACTCCCAAGAGGGTATTTCAGTGGGGAAAACCCTAAGCAGCATCTAAGTCTCGGCATCATTCTCACTGCCTTCAGCTTTGTTGAGAAATGTGCATTTAAGGCAGGGTAACTTGCTTCTGTTCTCCACGCCCTTCCTGAAGGAAGACGGGAAAGAGTTGTGAGAGCTTTTCAACACCTACCTAAAAAATCTAATATTTTTACTTGATCTGTCAAACCCAACTCTGTGAAACATATCTAAAGGGTTGGGTGATCTGATTCAGACTGCTGATAGGTAGGCTGCTAACCACAGGGAGTATCCAATCCCTATAGAATGATTGTTATTAGACATATCCATCCCGAAACTGGTAGACAGAGAAGCTGAAGTTCATATAGACCAGGACACAAAGGGGCTGGAACTCCTTTGTGGGTTCAAATAACAAATGATTTGCAGCAGAGATGGAGGAAGAGGGAGGAAAAGGAAAGTAATAGAGCAAATTTTCTAAGATAATAATGCACTAAATTTGTGATAAATTAGGAGGAGCCTACACCATGTTTTTTCATCATTACACTTTCAATCACATTAAATGATTTAAATGATCTCCTGGAAATAGCAACATGAACATGAATGTTGATCTTAAACAGGAATAGTACAGCCTAGTACTAATACGTGAAATTTTCTCCAGGAAAAGGATGAAAAACACCAGGATAGCGGTGTTACGTATAACAGGCTTACCTTTGCTACAAACACTCATGTGGATAGTCTTTTCAGCCTCCTTGCGTACGAAATGAGACAAACTCACCCAGATACAAATAATACTCTAGAACAAGGTTCTGGATAATCTAAAGTTTAAGATTACCACATCAAAAGCCAAATTTCTTAATAATCAAGAAATGACTCTTTGATTCGCTGTTTGGATTCGTTTTCTATTTCTGCTGTAACTAATTATTACAATTTTAGTGGCTTAAAACAACACACATTTCTTATCTTGCTGTACTGTAGATCAGAAATCCAACACAAGCCTCATGGAGTTCTGAGCTCAAGCTGTCGGCAGGGCTTCGTTCCTTTCTGGAGCCTCAAGGGCAGGATTCATTTTCTAGCTTCTAGAACAAACACCCTCCCCCCACCCACCCCTCCCTGCCCCACCGCATTCCTTGGCTGGTGGGCCCCTTAGTCTATCTTCAAAACCAGCAATGCTGGTCAAGTACTTCCCATACCACCGTCTCTCTGGTTCCTTCTTCTCCCTCCTGCTTCCACTTTCAAGGACCCTCACGATTACATTGGACCCACCAGGACAATCCAGGATAGTCTCCTATTTTGAGATCTGCTAATTAGCAACCATAATTCTAGCTGCAACTTTAATTTCCCTCTACCGCGTAACCTAACATATTCACAGGTTCTGGGGGTGAGCACGTGGCCATCTTTGATGGGCCATGACTGTACCTATTACACTGGTCTTGAGGCATGCAGGAATAAGACGAACACTCAAGGGAACAGCTTTCCAAGCAGGCAAGAATGGCTGCATCAACTTGACTAAACACTCTGAAGCTGTTCCATGGAAAGTGAAGGACTTGACTGAATGCTCTGAAGCTGTTCCATGGAAAGTGAAGAAGGACTTGACTAAACACTCTGAAGCTATTCCATGGAAAGTGAAGATGGTGGTAGGTTCGGTTAAGTCTGGGAAATGCTAGACAATGGCATCCCTTCTCTAGAGGCCCACATGGAGCATATGCATTTTAAAGAATCAACCCCTGTGGAAGCAGCAGTCAAGAAATCAAAGGACTCATTGCATTGGGTGAATCTGCTGCAAAAGACCGCTTTAAAAGGTTAAAACCCAAAGATGTCACTTTGAGAACTAAAGCACACCTGAACCAAACAATGGGATTTTCGGTGACCTTATATGCATGCGAAAGCTGCATATGAATAAGGAAGACCAAAGAAGAATTATCGCATTGGTGAAGAATACTGAATATACCATGGACTGCCAGAAGAATGAACAACTCTGTCTCAAATTACAGCCAGAATTCTCCTTAGAAGCAGGGGTGGTAGAACTTTGTCTCACATACTTTAGACAGGTTATTAGGGGAGACCAATCCCTGGAGACAGACATCAGGGTTGGTAAAGTAGAGGGTCACCAAAAACGAAGAAGACACTCAACCAGGTGGATTGACACAGTGGCTGCAGCAATGAGGTCAAGCATGGCAACGATTGTGAGGATGGTGCAGGACCATGCAGTGTTTCCTTCTGTTATACATAGAGTCACTGTGAATCAAAGTCAAATTGACGGAACCTAAGGACAATAGTCTTTATGGAAGCACACTGCCACATCTGTCTCCCATAAAGTAGCCAGTGGGTTTGAACCACCGACTTTTTGGTTAGCAGCCAAATGCTTGACCACTGCACTACCAGGGCTACATAAAGTTTGTAAGATTGGTCTTTCTTGTTGTGTGTATCAGCAGTTTCTTCCTTTTTATTGCTGACTAGCATGGTTTGTAAGGAGCCCTGGTGGATCAAAGGTTAAGCACTTAGCTGTTACCCAAAAGGTTGCAGTTCAAATTCACCCAGTGGCTTCCTAAGAGGAAGACCTGGTGATCTGATCCCATAAAGACTGCAGCCTAGAAAATCCTATGAGGAAGTTCCACTCTGTCACGTGGAGTCACTATGAGTTGCAAATTGACTTGACAGCACCTAACAACAACAGCAACATGGTTTATTCTTGATTAAAATTACCTAAAAGGTTGGTGTTCAAACCCACCCAGTGGCACCTTGGAAGAAAAGGTCTAGTGATCTGCTTCCATTAAGAAAAGTCATAGCCAAGGAAACCCTATGAAGCAATTCTATTCTGTAACATATGTGGTCACCATGAGTCAGAATCATCTTGAAGACAACTAACAGCAATAACAGTATTCCACTGTATGGATATGCAGAATTTGATGATCCTTTCTCCTCAATTAAGGTACCTGGTCTGATTCCATTTTTGGCTATTGTGAATAAAACTGAGATAAGCATTCTTGGATAGTCTTTTTAATCAGAAAAGGTGTGTGTCAAGGTTGTATCCTTTCACTATCCTAATTCAATCTGTACGCTGAGCAAATAATCCAAGAAGCTTGACTGTATGCAGAAGAATGAGACATCAGAATTGGAGGAAGACTCATCAACAGTCTGCAGTATGCAGACGACACAACTTTACTTGCTGAAAGCAAAGAGGACTTAAAACACTTACTGATAAAGGTCAAAGACTACAGTCTCAACATAAAGAAAACAAAAATCCTCACAACTGGACCAACAAGCAACATCATGATAAACGAAGAAAATATTGAAGTTGTACAGGATTTCATTTTACTTGGATCCACAATCAATGCCCATGAAAGCAACAGTCAAGAAATCAAAGGGTTATTGCATTGGGCAAATCTGCTGCAAAGACCTCTTGAAAGTGTTGAAAAGCAAACATGTCACTTTGAGGACTAAGGTGCACCTGACCCAAGCCATGGTATTTTCGATGCCTCATATGTTTGCAAAAGGTGAACTATGAAAAAGGAAGACTGAAGAAGAATTGATGCCTTTGAATTATGGTGTTGGTGAAGAATATTGAATATACCATGGACTGTCAGAAGAATGAACAAATCTGTCTTGGAAGAAGTACAGCCAGGATGCTCCTTAGAAGTGAGGGTGGTGAGACTTCATCTAAAGTATTCTGGACATGTTCTCAGAGGGTCCAGTCCCTGGAGAAGGACATCATGCTTGGCCAAGTAGAGGGTCTGCAAAAGAGAGGAAGACCCACAACTAGATGAACTGACATAGTGGCTGCAGTGATGGCCTGAAGCATAGAAACAATTGTGAGGACAACACAAGACCGGGAAGTGCTTCATTCTGTTATGTAAGGGTCGCTATGACTCAGAACCAACTTGATGGCACTGTTATGGTGTTTCCAGTTTTTTCATTACAGACCACATGATTATTTTTTTGCCTTTTAATAAGTCCTTCTATGTCTAAGACAGGCTCATGGAAGAACAAGTAAAATCATTAACCCCCCCCCCCCAAAATACCAAACCCATTGCCGTCGAGTAGATTCTGACTCATAGTGGCCCTGTAGGACAGAGTAGAACTGCCCCTTAGGGTTTCTAAAGAGCGGCTGTAGATTGGAACTGCCAACCCTTTGGTTAGCAGTTGAGCTCTTAACCACTGCACCGCCAGGGTTCCAAAATCCTTAAGGAGAAGCTTATTTATCTTTTCTTTTAAAGAAGAAATAGTTTTAGCTTAAAAAAGATCCTACTCTTCTTACACTCTAATCAACTAATATGTTCTAGGAAGATTGTAAGATCAAATATGTTTGTGTATTTGAATACAGTTGAAATCCACCAGGCACTCCTTGGAAACTCTATGGGACAGTTCTACTTTGTCCTATAGGGTCACTATGAGTCGAAATCGACTCGACGGCAGTGGGTTTGGTTTATTTGAATACACTATATTGATAACCACCAATGACTTGAAACAAACAATAATGTTTAAAAACAGTAATGTAATTAATGAGGTTTATAATTGTGATTCCATATTCTTGAAGTAGAGTGTAACATATGAATATAAAAATATATAGAACAATAGGTTATACTATAATTCCTGAGACAAAGAGCCCAAGTGTACCAAAAATTTTATTTATACTAAAAAAGGGTTATGTCCCCAGTGTACCTATACTCACAACGGGTATAACAAAGCAAATAGAGTATAAGTTGACTTGAAACTCCATACAGGCAGTTCTTGGGTCACTAATGTCCAACTTACTGACAACTCGTAATTGCTCTTTAATATTATGTAAATTTGTGCTCACTTTGAATCAATCCCTCTTCTTGTTGTTAGGTGCCATCGAGCTGGTTCTGATTCATAGCGACCCCATGCACAACAGAACGAAACACTGCCTGGTCCTGCACCATCCTTATAATCATTGCTATGCTTAAGCCCATTGTTGCAGCCACTGTGTCCGTCCATCTCGTTGAGGGTCTTCATCCTTCTTGCTGACTCTCTACTTTACCAAGCATGATGTCCGTCTCCAGAGATTGCTCCCTCCTAATGACATGTCTAAAGTATATGAGACGAAGTTCTGCCACCCTCGCTTCTAAGGAGCATTCTGGTTGTTCTTCTTCCAAGACAGACTTGTTCCTTGTTCTAGTAGTCCATGGTATATACAATATTCTTCACCAACACTATAATTTAAAGGGTGCAGAAAGGAAGTAGTGAGGGGACGGGTGGAGAAGACGCCCTCAGATGGGAGGACACACCAAGGTCTCATCAGGTCCCCCTGCAAGAATGAGTCAGCTTTTACCACTTGATTTCTGAGACAAAAATAGTCACTCAACTTCTTAGTATATTCTCATGGAGACTTTTTAAACCAAAGCAACCATCCATCCCCAGACTCAGCATAGTAATAATACCTCTCATCAAAGAAAGACTAGTACCAATGGTCTCTTTCCTCCCCTAAACAAAATCAAACCAAACTCATCACTATTGAGTCAATTCTGACTCACGGCCACCCCAAGAGTCACAGAGTAGAACTGTGCCCCATAGAGTTTTCTTGACATAATCGTCACGAAAGCATACACCAGGCCAACCTCCCCCACATAAAGCTTATTTGATGGGCTACTCCCTGTATCGTTTACTCTCAAGAAATCACAAAATCGTTGAACAATTTGGCTTCCCCAAATCTCTGAAGGAATTGGCAGGTTGCAAGCGCATCTTTCTTTTTGTTTTGTTTTCCTTGGCGATAACGCTGCCCTTGCTTCAGGGCGTCCTTCTCTCCTGCACTGGGTGGTGGTGGCCTGAGTTGATCTCACCCAGCGTTTGTTCAGCTTTCACCCAAGCTGAGCCCCTGGCCCAGGAGCTGCCCCTACACCTGTAGCTACAAATGGCAGCAGTGGGGGTTAGGGTGCCGTTTGATGTCCGCTGGAAACGGAGTGAAGGTGGGTAAAGGGGCTCTTGGCCCCTGCGGTCTAGTTCACACTTTCATGTTTGTCTGGGTTGAACGGGAGGTCGGAGGTGAACCAGAGTTCACAGGTCTGAGTGATGGGGCGAGTGTGCGGGAGGGGGGTCTAGACCGCCGAGTCACTGTAGGTTCATCTGCTGGGAGAAGCCCCACGCAGCAGTAGCTCTCCAGTGATGGATGGCCCAGCCGGCCGCTCCCAGCTGTGGCTCAGCCACTTCCCAGATGTGGGCCTCAGTAGCGCCCCCCCCCCCCCGAGAAGCTCCACCCTGGAGGCCCTGCCAGGGTCTGGGAAACAAAGGAAAGGCAGAAGGTAGCAATGGAAGTGCATGAGGGACCTTTATTTATGTATTTACCAGCTGATAATGGAGAAAAAATGATTCAGTGATGGCATCGCCCGCCGGCTTAGGAAATGATTTCTTTCCTTTGTGGGAGCAAAAGGCAACTTTCTGCCCCCATTGCATGAGTGTTGCTAAGTGAACCATAATGATGAAGCTAGAAATTTCCTAGGGAGAGGCTAATCGCAAGCTGGTTGAAAAAGTTCTTTTATGTGCGACTTCTGTCTAATCCCACAAGAAAAAGAAAAAACTTCGTGACCAAGAAAGTGCAAGTCAGAGTCCAGGGCTGACACTGTGACTTTGAAAAGAAGGACTTGAACATTTTCCTGGAGAACCACACACATGTTTTAAGGAGAAAGTAAAGATCCATCTGAAGGATTTTGCTCCTTCTGCCTCTTTGCCTGTTCCCCACCCCCACTCCAGGGATCAAAGCATGCAGGCAAGTAATTCTGAAGTAACCCCAGCCTGAAAATGCCCTAATTGTGGCCATTTGAGGCGATGTATCAAGAGTGCATTTTTCTCAGGCAGAAAACGTGGTCTTTAGAACAATGGCAGGACTTGCTTGGCTCCTGTGCAATTCTGAGCCACACTTGGTTTAAGGCACGTCTGACTGTTTTCAAGTTTCCCAGTTCCTCAGACTTCAGTACACAATGTAATTCGCTTTTCAGATCTATTTTCTGCTCATGGAAATGGAGACCATGAGACCACACTGATAGATATCATTTAATGTCCCCAAAAAGGGGAGCTCAGTAGCTGGTAGACATTTTGTCACAGTGCATTAGTCCATGTGCCTGGAGTTGAGAATCGGGGCACAAAATGTGGAAATCTCCCTCTTGGACCTGCTTGGGAGGTGAGATGTGTTCGGAGCCTTCCTCTTCTCCTCACCTTATGGCCGGTGCAGCAGCTGCGGATGTCACTCTTGGAGGATAAACCAAGAGTGGCCAAATGAGGATCTGAAAGGAGTCCTCTAGTATGAAAAAAGGGGACTGAGAGGTCTCAGGCTACTAAATAATAAGTGATTAAGTTTTCTTTTGGCAGAGAAGCTAGCAAGGCATTTCCTTCGCACGGTTTCATCCCATTTATCATGCTTGATACCATTTCAAATGTGCCTTACAGAGAAGAGAACACTTGATGCATTTTAAAATTCTGAAAAACTCAGGAGCTTCTCCAAAAAGTTGGAATGCTTTTCAAGTACCCCTACTTATAAAAGGCTATTTGATTGGGTTGTTTTTTTTTCTTTTTTTTTTTTTTACAAAGGCAATTTAAACACCCAGATAGTTGCAATATTTAATTTTTTTAATTTGTTAAGATGCCCCCTAGTTTGCAAAAGCAAAAACAAACGAAAAAAAATTATTGGGTTTATATATGAAAATACTTTGGGATTGATGTCTGAGAAATACAAGATTTGTTACCTACCTCTTTTTCTGCTCCTCTGATTCTACCATTTTCTCCATTTTGAAAACTTGCTTCTTTGAGTTCCTATATCCCTTGAGGAACCTGTCTTTTGATTCCTGTATTCAACACACTTCTTTTGAACAAGTACGATGTGCTAGAAAGTAGAGGTATATATGTTAATAAGTACAAGAATTACTGGAAAGCAAAGAGAAAGTCCTTTAGAAAGACTAATAAAGTAGACAATAAACTAAGATGGGAGCGAGAAAGGCAGAAAATGCAAAAATACATTGTTGTTGTTAGGTGCCATCAAGTCGGTTCCAAATCACAGCGACTGTAGGTACAACAGAAATCTACATTACCAACAATAAAAATGGGAAAAAGACACACAGATAAACATAAAAATTGTAAAATCATAAAAAAAAAAATCATAACAAAGTAATATATGCACGGTATCATGCCAATCATTTAAGGATGCAAAACACAAGTGAAATAAATTACTTTTAGGAAAACATGTTACAAAATTTATTTCTAAAAAGGAGGAGAGAATAGAAAACCTAATAGACAAATAATTTTAAAATAAACAAAAAGATCTTTTCAAATGTCTGCTACAAAACCTTTTCAGGCTCAGTTAGATATCCTTACGCATTCCTGTTGGGATGCAAAATGGTGCAGCCACTTTGGAAAACAATTTGACAGTTTCTTAAAAAGTTAAACACACTTATTGGCCTGACAGAGACTAAAGAAACCTAAGAGTATGGCCCACTGGGCACCCTTTTAGTTCAATAACGAACTCACTCCTAAGGTTCGCCTTTCATCCAAAGATTAGACAGACCCATAAAACAAAACAAGACTAAAGGGGCACACCAGCCCAGGGGCAAGGACTAAAGGGCAGGAGGGGAAAAAAAAAAATTAAACTCCAATGTGTCATATGGCCCAGCAATTCTACTCCTCAGTGAAAGTGAAAGGAAAATGAAAATTTTAAAAATATGTATGTTTATTCAAAGACTTGTACATATATTTTCATCAAAGCCCTATTCATAAAAGCCAAAAAAGTGGAAACAACCCATGTCCATCAACAGACGATGGATAAACAAGATGTGGTCTATCCACATGATGGAATATTACTCAGCCATAAAGAGAAATGAAGTTCTATTACATGCTACAACACAGATGAACCTCAAAACAATATGATAAGTGAAAGAGGTCAGTCACAGAAGACCACATACTACACGATTGCATTTATATGAAAAGTCTAGAAAAGTAGATTAGTGGCTGGCTAGGATAAGGCAGGAATGGACAGTAACCGTAAAAAGGGCATGAAAAAATTTATTTCGGTGACGAAAATGTTCCAAAACTGGATTATGGTGATGTTTGCACAACGTGGTGAATGTACCAAAAATCACTGAAATGTTAAAGAAAATGTCAGTGGGACTTCAACTTTCAGCTATGATTGAGTAACTTGTGGAAGACCCACGATCCCACTGGGAGCAAATAGGAAAGTTGGATTAATTTTTTCTTTAATGTTCCTAGGTATTTCCATTGCTACCAGGACTTGAGGGGGCCAAGATTCTGGGAGAAGAGGGACTCAGTGAAGAGAAAGCTGTATTTGCCAATTCTTGGTGGCAGGCCAGAGGCTGAGAGTCCAAGCAGAGGGCTGCAGCTGAGAAGCAGAGAGGCCAGCGGAGTATTTGGTTATCTCACAATGCCATAGAGACAAAAATTGGACTTTGAAACTTCTAAGGGGTCAAGATGCTTGAGAAAAGGGAGGTTCTGAGTAAAAAGCCCAACATCCACAGGTGCCCCTTCAAGGCATTTGCTGAATTCTTTTCTTTTCTTTTCTTTTCTTTTTTTTAACTTTTAATTTGGAATAATTTAGGCTCACAGAAAAGTTGGAATAAACAGTAGAGGGAGTGTACCTACACTCTTTGCCCAACTCCCCCTAAGGCAGCTTTCTCAACCTCAGCGCCATTGATTTCCCATGACATCTTCCGTGGCTTTATTTGACTGCCCTGTGCATTGTGGGATGTTAGCAGGATCCCTAGCCTCTACCCTCTAGATGCCAGAAGTGCCCTTCACCAAGCTGCGAATATCAAAATGTCTGCAGACATTGGCAAATTTCCTCTGAGGAGCAAAATCACCCCCTGTTGAAGACCACTGCCCTACAGTTAACGCTGGAGTGTCTGGGTGGTACAGACAATTAATGGCTTGGCTGCTAGCCAAAAGTTTGGAGGCTTGACTCCACCGAGAAGCATGTCAGAATAAAGGTTTGGCAATCTACTTTCAAAAACAAACAAACAAAAAGAGCCATTGAAACCCCTATGGACACACGTGGGCCGGCCATGAGTCAGAATCAATTCAGTAGCAACCCAACTATTTTGTTTTTGTTTTTTTAATGTTAAAATCATCACCCTCTGTCAGTTTTGTTGTACTGTGGTGGTTTGCATGTTGCTATCATGCTGGAAGGAAGACTAATTAACAACCTGAGATATGCAGATGACACAACCTTGCTTGCTGAAAACAAAGAGGACTTGAAGCACTTACTGTTGAAGATAAAACAACCTTCAAAATGGACTACACCTCAACATAAAGAAAACAAAAATCCTCACAACTGGACCAATAAGCAACATCATGATAAACAGAGAAAATGTTGAAGTTGTCAAGGATTTCATTTTACTTTGATCTACAATGAACACCTATGGAAGCAGCAGTCAAGAAATCAAATGACATATTGCATTGGGCAAATCTGTAAAAGACCTCTTTCAAGTGCTAAAAAGCAAAGATGTCACTTGGAAGACTAAGGCACTCCTGACCCAGGCCATGATATTTTCAATCACCTCATATGCATGTGAAAGCTAGACAATGCATAAGGAAGTTGGAAGAAGAATGGATGTCTTTGAATTAATGGTGCTGGAGAAGAATATTGAATACACCATGGACTGTCAGAAGAAAGTATAAATCTGTCTTGGGAGAAGTAATGTCCCTTAGAAGCAGGATGGCAAGACTTTGTCTCATGTATTTTGGACATGTTATCAGGAGGATCCAGTCCCTGGAGAAGGACATCATGCCTGGTAAAGTAGAAAGTCAGTGAAAGAGAGGAAAACCCTCAATGAGGTGGATCAGCACAGTTGCTGCAATGATGAGCTCAAGCATAGCAAAGACTGTAAGGATGGTGCAGAGCCAGGCAGTGTTTCATTCCGTTGTACATAGGGTCGCTATGAATTGGAAACAACACCTAACAATATGATGCTAGAAGCTATGTCACCAGTATTTAACATACTAGCAGCATCACTCATCATGAACAGCTTTCTGTGGCGCTTCCAGTCTAAGACACACCAAGCAGAAAGCCTGGTGATCTACTCCCGAAATTCCGCCATTGAAAACCTGGATCACAAGGGTCCAATCCTCAACTGATTGTGGGGATAAGCACAGGGCCAGGCAGAGTTTTCTGCCATTGGTGTAGGATTATCATGCATCAGGGACCAACTCTATGGCAGCTAACAACAGTAACAACTAATTATTAGTCCAGAAACCCTGGTGGCATAGCGGTTAAGAGCTGTGGCTTTACGGCTGCTAACCAAAAGGTCAGCAGTTCGAATCCACCAGGCGCTCCTTGGAAACTCTATGGGGAAGTTCTACGCTGTCCTATGGGGTCGCTATAAGTTGGAATTGACTCGACAGCAACGGGTTTATTAGTTAGTCATTTTCCTTATTAGTGAGATGGAGAGAAAATGTCTATCATACAGGTCTGTGCTCAAGAGTCAACAAGTTACCATACTTAAAACACCTAGAAAACTTCTCAGCAAGAAATTCTCACTTGATAGGATTATCAAGTTCACAAAGGCACAAGCAACAGCACTGACTTGGCACATAACCCCCCACTCCACCCCACGGCCACTCAGGCAAATGGAGGCCTGGAGTTGCAAGACACAGTAGCCCTGCTCTACATCCGACTCTCCTGACTCAACTGTGACGTCTCCCTGAGATGTTTCTTAAAGCCATACAGACATGTACAAGCACACCTTTAGTTCACTGATTAATACAACAGCAAGACCTTTATATATGCTGTACCTAACAATGTTCGATCCAGGCTTACAAGTGTGGTGGAGGTACAAACCAAACCACAAAATTTCAGAATGTAAGTGGATCTTCCCAAGTAAAACAGAGTAAGTTATCAAGCCAAAATTAGGTGCAATATTGCCTGACTTCTATCGAGTTTCTTTCTGCCACAGTGATCAGCTGACACGTTGGTAGCTGGTTGAAAATGTAGAATGAGCCACCAAGCTGCCGTAACTACTGGAAAATGGAAGTTGTGAAGTGTGAACACACAAACAGAAATTCCAGTTCATTATTGTCGTTGGAGGCTTTATCACAGCAAAACAGCTTAAACAAATTATTAGTCTTAATAACTGGATAACATAAACGATCTGGCAAATCTTTCTTTGCTGTTGTAGTTATCAAGAAAACTTCCACTATTTACTTGTAAGAAGACATGCTCAGAAACTTTTAATCAAGTCCGTTACTCTGTTTGGTGTGCATAGTCCTCTTAACCAGATAGAATGACGTTTATTCAGAAAGTTGGGTAAAGAGCAAAATCATTAAAATTATCACGTGACTTAAACTTTTCTTTATTTTAACCAAAACTTATAAACATACACTTGTTCACCAGTGAGCGCCAAGAGCTTTTTTTTTTTTGAGGCCAGAGCCAACACCATATTTCTTGCATAAAGCATAGTCCTAGTTCATCCTCCATATTTTCTTACAGAAAAAAAAAAAAAAAAAACGTTGTCATGGAGTTGATTCTGATAATTCACGGTGATTTCATGTGTTAACGGAGTAGAACTGCCCCATAGGGTTTTCTTGGCTGTAATCTTTACAGATGCAGATCACCAGGCCTGCCATGGTACCGCTGGGTGAGTTCAGGCCACCAATCTTTAGGTTAATAGTTGAACACAAATCATTTGCACCACCAGGGACCTTATACGCATTTCTATAAAGTAGGAAGAGAATCAAAAATCTTGTGAAACTATTTAAGTGCCGAATCCTAGACTTGCGATGTTTCCCCAAACATTAATAGTTTTCTTGTCCACACTTAAGTCACCAGCAATTTCTATGAACTTGACCTTATCGAATCTTTTCAAAGCATTCAAGTTACTTTTCATAGAAATAATAACTTTGTTTGATACCCATCATATTTTATTAAATGTTGTTTTTGCTGTTGTTAGTTACTATCGAGTCGGTTTTGACTCATAGTGACCCTAGGTGCAACAGAACAAAACACTGCCAGGTCCTGCGCCATTCTCACAATCATTGCTGTTTGAGCCCGTTGTTTCGGCCACTGTGTCAATCCATCTCATTGAAGGTCTTCCTCTTTTTTGCTAACCCTCTACTTTACCAAGGATAATGTGCTTCTCCAAGGACTGGTCCCTCCTGATAACATGTCCAAAATACGTGAGACAAAGTCTCTCCATCCTTGCTTCTAAGGAGCATTCTGACTGTACTTCTTCCAATACAGATTTGTTCATTCTTCTGGCAGTCCACGGTATATTCAGTATTCTTCTCCAACACCATAATTCAAAGGCATCAATTCTTTGGTCTTCCTTATTCATTGTCCAGCTTTCACATGCATATGAGGTGTTTGAAAATACCATGGCTTGGATCAGGCACTCCTTAGTCCTCAAAGTGACATGTTTGCTTTTTAACACTTGAAAGAGGTCTTTTGCAGCAGATTTGCCTGATGCAATAGTCATTTGATTTCTTGACTCCTGCTTCCATGGGCATTGATTGTGGATCCAAGTAAAATGAAATCCTTGACAACTCCAACATTTTCTGTTTATCACGATGTTGCCTATTGGTCCCATTGTGAGGATTTTTTGTTTTCTTCATGTCGATGTATAATCTATACTGAAGGCTTTGATCTTCATCAGTAAGGGCTTCAAGTCCTGTTAAAATGATTATAATTAGAAAAACAGTATAAACCAGCTTATATATGCTTGATCAATTCATAATCCCCACAAACTCAACAATCTGGTGAAGAATTTTTGAAATGGAAACACACTTTTATGTTTCAAAATCACTTCTCAGTTTTGCTATAGAATAGCCAGACATGCAAGACAAACATGTCTCCTAGTTCGCCAATAGTTAACAATGGATTGATTTTCTAGTGCTTTCACTTATGATCAACGAGATATAATACTACTAATGAAAATATCGAACTCTGTATAATGTGTCCATAATTAACCTGCTATACTTTTTAAACACTGCTCATAAATATATATGATATCAATTTGTGATCACTGTTTACCAACTCAGGCTCCCTGAAGGTTTTTAATACTGTGATAGAAACATTAAAGGTACAGTTATGTGTCTTGTAAGATGGGTCTTTATTTCCCACACTCCACATATTCATGATTGATTTTAATAATAATAATGTACTCACGACTTCCCATAATGTGGTCCTTATATTCCACATAGCAGAACATGTCCATGTCTTTATTCTATAACTTCATTCATTCATTAAATCACAATCCAGAGTGTATGCTATACCTACTATATGCCTACCACTGTGCTTTGAGTTATTGCTAAAATAATTAAAATTTTTTAGGGCAGTGAAACTATTCTGCATGATACTGTAATGGTGGACGCATGACATTCTGCATTTGTCAAAACCCACAGAACTGTAGGACACACAAAGAGTGAGCCCTAAAGGAAACTATGCACTTTAGTTAATAACAATGTATCATTACTAGTTCATCAATTGTAACCAATATAACAGGGGAATCCGAGATGTTAGTAATAGCAGAAACAGCCTATGAGGGGAGAATGGGTATATGACCCTCTACTTTCTGCACAATTTCTCTCTAAATCTTAAACTACTCTATAAAATAAAAGCCTATAAAAATCAATTCAAGCATCACAGGCCTTCTCCAGTCATTCCTTCTGTCCTTCCCTTTGCCCTGGTGTACACCAGCATTTTCCTACTGAGAGGAAATGCATTTTAAAAAAACCCAGGGTAACTGGGATTACCTCAGGCACGTGGCAGAAGTGCTGTCTGGCAGCCTTCTGCAGAGAGAAAGGCTCTGGGTGAGAGAAGGAAGGTCAGGGATGTGACTTCAGTGTGGGCAGGCTGCCCTGAGGAAGAGGAGTGCAAGACAGGGGAGATCTGAGGGCCGAACATTCTAGACAAAGGACAGGAGGTGCAAAGGCCTTAACTGGAATGGACTAGACCACCGAAAGGAGCGGAAAGAAGGAGCAGCTGGAGAGCCATCAGCAAAAGGCAGAAGGGCTTGAGGTAAGGCCAAGAGATGAGCAGTAGCTTGCACATATAGGGCTCCTCTCCTCAACCCCAGTTTCTTTCTTTCTTTTGAATGGACTTTTTGTTCAGAGCAGTTTCAGGTTTTCAGAAAAATTGTGCAGAAAGTACAGAGAGCTCCCATCTACCCCTGTGTGTCATTTCTCGTGTCATTAACATCTCACATTCCTGTGGCGAGTTTGTCACAATTGATGAACAAATATTGATAAATTGTTATTAACAAAAGTCAATAGTGTACGTTAGGGTACACTGTTCGTGTTATACAAATGACTAATGTCGTGTGTCCGCCATCACAGTATCATACAGAATAGATTCACTGGTCTAAAAATGCCCCACTCATGTAGGGTTTCACTGACCAAGAGTATCTACAAGAAAGCAGCAAATGAAAACCTGATGCAACATACTTTATGAAATAAACCAATACATTTTGTGACATTTCAACTTGAGCCCTCAAATTGTGGCAATTATTTAAAAAAAAAAATTAAAATATCTTCCTATCATAATACTCTTAAAAATAAATTTTCTTGCTGTGTATAAAATCATGAGTTTTTTTTTTTTTTTTTTAGAAAATGAAATTTTCACCAATAAAGAACATTCATAGATATTCCCAGCACTTGGTCTCTTCTTCCATCTCATCGCTCTCTCTTTTTTTTTCTGGCATTGAGGAAGATTTGTTATTTTCCATAATATATGGTTTGGGTTTGAAATATTTTTCTTTAATTTCCATATTCCAAAAATTCACAGTGCTGTTTATGTGGCTATGTCATGGCTAATATGACTTCTTGTCAAATAAATAGTCATGTAACTTTTTATGTTGTCTTCTGCTTATGTAGGGGAGTTTTCAGGAACCCTATATTACAGCTTCGTTGTAGCCCGGCTTCATTCTGGGGCTGGTACCATAATATATGGATTGAAGCCTGCGACGTTGATGTTCTCGTCAGCTGGAAACCTTGCCCTCCTGTGTGTATCAAACCATGGTGCACAGTAAATCACCACTTGTGTCTGCACAGCTATATATTCTTTCTGTGGCTTTAAATATTTTTATAATCACGGGTGTGATATAGGACACAGGGGACTCTTTAAACCCAGCATTTGAAACGGCTGAATGGATATTCAGCAAACCTGTGTGCTATGCAGCAAAAGTATAGGAAAACTTCTCCCAACATTTCATGTGTATAGGGGCTTTATTTTCCTGGGAACCACATTTAATTCTACGCTGATTGGTTTCTACCATAAGCCCTAACTGGGTTATAAGGTTTTTGGCCTTCCTTCTCCCCACATCTTTGATACAGGAAGTAGATATGCAATTCACATCAGGCCATGAACCAGCCAATGACCTAAAATGATTACACAATATTATATACACATATGACAATTCTACTCAATAAACCCAGCAAATGGCATCTATCTGAATATAACTTCCCTGAAATTGGACAGTGGGATATAGGATCCATCCTAAAACCAACTCCCTTGATTTCTATGAAAGGGACAATCCCCAATTGATTATGATGAACTAATCTCTAATTACGAAGGAGCCCCCGTGGTGCAATGGTTAAGCACTGGGCCAAACCCACCCAGAAGCTATGTAGAAGGAAGACTTGGTGATCTGCTCCCATAAAAAACACATCCAAGAAAACCCTACGGGGCAGTTCTACTCTGTCACGTGGAGTTCCTATGAGTCAAAATAGACTAGGCACCTAACATCAACAATAAACTGTAATTACAGCCATAACAATGGACTCCAAAATATCAGCAATCATGAAAGTGGCACAGAACCAGGCAACGTTTCTTACTGTTGTACTAGTAAGGTCGTCATGAGCTGGAGCTGACACAACAGGAACTAACAACAACGACAATCTGTAATTAACGCAAATTTAGTTTGGGGAAGTATGGACAAACTGGAAACAGGTACCTGAGGTTCTGCCCTAAACAACCAAGGTTCTGCTTGTTTCTTCAGGTGGCCAAATGAGGAACCCAAGCTGTCCTTGGGAAGTGTGGAGACCAGAAATGTGAGGGAGCTGGGAGAAAAGTCTCAGAAATTGATTATTCTAAATATGTATGCAAAATGTTAATAAGCCAGTTATTATTGAACAGTGTTGAACCAGGACTCCTGAGGCATTTTAAATGTCTATCCTCGGAAACCCCTCCTCCCTGACCACCTACATCCGCTCCCACCCAAGCCGTGCACTGAGAGTAACGCCAAGGCATTTCTCATCTTACTTTGGAGACTTGGATGAAACTCCTCCAGCTAGCTTCCATGAAATACACCAGAAAGCATGCACTTTTATATTACCTGGACCTCTGGAGGAATAGATACTTATAATGACTTGGGTTTTCTCTATGGAAACCTACTCTGTGGAAGAGCATAAAAAAATAAAGGAGTAGTAAAGTAGCGTATACCAGATAGAACCACACTGATACGTGAATTCAAGATGTATACCCAAAAACCAAACTCACTGCCATCAAGTCGATGCCAACTCATAGATGTATACAGGTGGACCTTAATAATTTATGAAGCGTTTCCAATGTGGTTTTCAAGGAAGTTTGTTTTCTCACATTTGGTATAGGATGGCCCTTGGCTTTGTTCTTGATCATTTTTTCATAGCACGAGGCTGGTTTGTACAGGCACCACCAGTGCAGAGGGCGCATTGGTTACCAAATTGCAAAAGCAGATAGCTCACAGCAAGAAAGGATAGACACTCCACGCAAATGTGGATTTACAAGTGGGGTCCTTAATTCTGGAGGCCTCTGCAACTTATCAGAACCTTTCAGCAACATGCATGTTAGTTGCAAAGCTCCTTATTTCCAGAGTGCTGTTTACAAAAGTCCACAGAAGGTTATAAGTGGAGTAACATGCCACCAAGTAGTTCTGCCAGATGTCCTCTCCACTGGCGCCTTCTCAAGTAGGCTGAGAATGAGGAGCGCATGGCCCATTGGCTGCCAGCGGAGGGGACAATGCCTCCTTCACTTTTCATCTCCATCATTATAACCAAGGGAATCTTCCTATCTCCTCTCCTTTCCATACTTTGCCCAGGAAGCCAGGTAAAAGCACCGTTTTAATGAGCTAATTACTGTATTTTTACACAAATAACCCAGGAGGTATTATCGTAAGTGTGCTATGTTAACTATTTTTACAGCAACATGTAGAAGAGGACTGGCATGGTGGAGTTGATGAGGGTGCCTGGGGCTGGCGTTGGGGAGGGGCAAGGGTGCAGCCATCAAACAAACACAGGAGGTATGTTATTTGCCTAAAAATATGGTACACTTCCCAGCTCACTTATCACAATCGTGTTTCAATCATCACTGACTTTTGTTTACAATCACAGTGGTCCTGGGCCTCCTCTTGCCCCAGCCAGCACTCATACTTGTTCTCTGTGGATGGACGGAAAAGGCCTGCTACTTTGGGCACTTGGTAACTCTGTGTGTATGTGTTTTGTTTTGTTTTGTTTCCCTGTCGTTGATTAAAACCACAAATTTAGTTAATGTACAGACCAGACTTTGTGCATAAATCCACCCACCCCAATTGCTTTTAAAGGTTGAAACCATTCTCAGGTGCTGTCATCCATTTCTCAGACACTGCACCTACCATTGCCCTCCCTCCCCAACTCACTAACTACCCCCATCCCCCACTAGCCACACCCTTTTCTCCCCAATCTTTTATTTTGATGGTAAATCAAAAACCCCAGAGCTCTTTCCAGCCTGACCCAGTATCAAGTAGACCAATTTTCTGTGTGGCCAGCCTCCTGAGTTGCATTTTTGGCAGATTAAAAACAAAAGATATGACCAATAATACCCATAAAATACTGTGCCTGTGGGTATCCTCCCTCAGGTTTGCTGCAGAGACACAACCGTCCAGCCATAGATCACTCAGAAATGTTTTACTGATCTTCTGGAAATATGTCATCATTTAGGAGTATTATATATCTTTCTAAAATTACTGAAGATTTATGATAGTGACTTGAGCTCCTTTAGAACGATCTGCTTCACACTTTTGAACACCCAAGAAAGAGGAAAGATTGCTATTTCAAGGAATTTGGAGCAATGGTTATGAAGAGGCCAGAGACCAAAACGTGTCCTGAGATTAGACCAGAAACAAATGAGAAAGAAGGTGGTTGAAATGACAGGAGACTTCAAAGATTCTCAGGAACTCCACCCTACGAGTCTTCTGTGCTCAGCAAATCATCCCGACAGGTAATGAAGCGTGGAGTTTCAGGTTTTACCTAATCACTTCTATCACTCATTGGCTCACCCTACCTTGAGATTCCCTAAAGGTTTGTGGGAATGGTGATTTCAGACTCAACTTCTCATCAAGGCTGCTGGTTGAATGACTAAAAAGGTGGAGAACTGTGGACAATTTGCCTCTTGGATGGATAAATCTTTGGAACAAATCAAAGGGACGTGTAGAATGTTTAACCAAGAGACGCATCTGTGATAATCCATTCAAAAGAGTGAGTTGCTGAGAAAGATGCTGGAGTAAGCCTTTTGTCAGTGTGGGAGGGGCCCCTCAGCGGAACCTAGTGGAGTCCCATCAAGTGAAATGGACTGCTTCTCCATGGAGGTGATGCTCCTGACCTTAGACAGACAGGACACGAGCATTTCCCCCATAACATGGAGAGGGATTGCACAGCTGTTGTGACAATTCCTCTCAGGGCTCTCCCCATGACCAATAACCCCCAAATTTCAAGATGGTTGCACAGGGTTAGGATTGTATCAGCTACTGCAGACCAGATCAAAGCTCACTGGCCTTGGAGTTGAGTGGAAGGACCAACTAAGCTGACCTGCCTCTCAGTTGATCAAGGTCATCATTAAAGGGCAGGTTCCCAAAATGAATAGCAAATCCCACAAGTCCATCACCGGATAACAGACCTGGCACTGGACTTTGATTCTGGGTTGGGGGGCTGGGGAGTATGATTCAGGTTCTCATTTGAGCTCAGTGTTATGTTAGAGGAAAATGAATAGCATCACTCCCTCTTGAGAGCCAGTTAATGCCCATATAAGGTCAATTTTCTCCTGGAGAAAGCCCCTGATGGTCTTACATTACCCCCAGGATAGCCACTTCTCCTATTTAGCATGTAAGCAAGGTTGCTCTGAGGGATAATGGGGCACTTGGGGATGAAGTGTCATCAATAAGCCGATGGTGCTCAACCCTGAATATCATTTTCCCCTCCGTGCCCAGTTACTTACTTTGCCTGGTTCCCTGATGAGATAAATACAAGCCTAGTTCAACGGGGACAGAATGAAGGTGATGTTGAAGGTGAAGTCAATGTTTAGTGCATTCTTCCTAATAACTCAGCATAAATACCTGCTTAAGTGGAAAAATATGTTTAGCATCTGGGCCTCTAGAGTGTCAGCGAGCATATTTAAACTAAACCTGCTCAGGGCCTAACATCTCCTCTCCTATCTCTGTATATTTTCTTCATTTTGAAGGGCATGAGAGGTGGATGAACATTTGCAGACATACATACACATAACAAAATTGTGAGCCAATATCAAGTGTCCCAAAAAGGAATGTAGAAACACTGGTACAAACTCTAGAGTAGTCCTCAGCATTGGCTAGTTGCAGGGGGTCCAGGATGGGCTCAGTGACTAGCTCCAATAACCCGTGTTTGCCTCTCTGCCCCCGAGGGAGGCCCTGTTTGAGAACAGTAGACAATTAGGGGATCTGCATGTTGACAGTTGAAATGCCACCTCCCATCTCCCTCTAATGCTTCCACTTCCCCAAGAGGCACTGGGATTTACAAATGCAAAAATGGGTGCCTTGGGATGAGCTTAGTTCCTAGGTGATGAAAACAGTTAACACTTTTGACTTCAAACCAAAAGGTTGGAGGTCTGAGTTCACACAGAGGTGCCTTGGAAGAAAGGCCTGGTGATCTACTTCTGAAAAATCAGCCACTGAAAACTCTATGGAGTACAGTTCTACTCTGACACACAGGTGGTCGCCATGAGTTGAGTCAACTCAACAGTGACTGGTTTGGTTTTAAGGGTGGGCTTTTCACATTTTGACTCTGTGTATACAGGGGAGCCTCATGATAGCAGGGGTCGCACAGAGTCAGCTCAGGGGCCTGCAGTCATGATGGGGTCACTCTCAGTAAAAGATAGTGATTCCATGTCTCCTCACAACTCTGACCCCCACCCCCATCACTGCCAGCAGTGCCCAGGGCTCAAGCTTTGACTCTCTTCTTTCTATCTAGACTCAGTCGCTTAGCTGTCTCCTGCAGTCTCATATATTTGAGTACCACCTCCATGCTGATGACTTCCAAACTTATGTCTTCAACCTGAACTGCTGACCAGAACTCCAGGCATAAAAATCTAACCATCTACTTGACATCTTCACTTGGGTATTTAGTGTTGTTGTTAGCTACTGTTGAGTTGGTTCTGGCTCATAGCAACCACATGCACAACCCAGTCCTGCACCATCATCATGATTGTTGTTATACTTGAGCCCATTGTTGCAGACACTGTGTCAATCCATCTCATTAATGGTCTTCCTCTTTTTTGCTGAACCTTCACTTTACCAAGCACGATGTCTTTATCCAGGGACTGGTCCTTCCTGATAACATATCCAAAGTATGTGAGATAAAATCTCACCATCCTCACTTCTAAGGAGGATTCTGGCTGTACTTCTTCCTAGACAGATTTATTTGTTCTTCTGGCAGTCCGTGGCATATTCAATATTCTTTGCCAACACCACAACTCAAAGGCTTCAATTGTTCTTTGGTCTTCCTTATCCATTGTCCAGATTTTGCATGCATATGAGACGATTGAAAATACCATGGCTTGGGTCAGGTTCACCTTAGTCCTCAAAGTGACGTCTTTGCTTTTAACACCTGAAAGAGGTCCTTTGCAGCAGATTTGCCCAACGCAATGCATTGTTTGATTTCTTGACTGTTGCTTCCATGGGTATTGATTGTGGATCCAAGTAAAATGCATTGATAACATCAATCTTTTCTCTGTTTATCATGATGTTGTTTATTGGTCCAGTTGTGAGGATTTTTGTTTTCTTTTTTGTTGAGGTGTAATTCATACTAAAGGTTGTGGTCTTTGATCTTTATCAGTAAGTGCTTCACATCTTCTTCCCTTTCAGCAAGCAATGTTGTGTTATCTGCATATTGCAGGCTGTTAATGAGTCTCCCATCCTGATGTCCTATTCTTCTTCATACACTAGAGCTTCTCAGACTATTTGCTCAGAATACAGATTGAATAAACATGGTGAAAGGATACAACCCTGACATACACCTTTCCTGACGTTAAACCAATCAGTATCCCTTTTTTTTGCTCGAACAACTGCCTCTTGATTTATGTACAGGTTCCTCATGAGCACAATTAAGTGTTCTTGAATTTCCATTATTTGCATGCTACCCTTAATTTTTTTTGATCCACACAGTCAAATGCCTTTTGCATAGTCAATAAAACACAGGTAAACATCTCTCTGGTATTCTCTGCTTTCAGCCAGGATAGATCCAACATTAACAATGATATCCCTCATTCCATGTCCTCTTCTGAATTCAGCTTGAATATCTGGCAGTTCCTTGTCAATGTGCTGCTGCAACCACTTTTGAATGATCTTCATGCCTTCCTCTTTTAGTAGTAGTCTCAAACTCCACTTGTGCAAAACCGAGCTCCTGGTATCCTCCTCTCACAGTCTGCCCTATTTCAGTATTCAGACCAAACACCTTGCAATTATTCCTAGATCCTTCTTTTTGCTCTCAACACACATCAGATGAATCACCAAATCTTGTTGGCTGTACCTTCAAAATAAGTCCAGAGCCTCACCACTTCCCACCACCTCCATTGGTGGGCATTGCTGGTCCAAGCCACCAACATCTTGGCCTAGACTATTGCCATGGCTTCCCAGCTATCTCCCTTGAATATCTCTAGTTTATTTTCAGCAGTGTCCAGAGTGAATAAATCATAAGGTAGATCATGGCATCCCTCGGCTCAAAGACCTCCAATAGCTCCCGATCTCATGCAGAATAAAACCTAAAGTGCCCCCAATGAGCCCTACGTGAGTCAGCTTCCCACTCATTCTCATCTTCTCCCCATTTCCCACACCAGCCCCCTCACTGTCTTATAACCACATCAGACAAGCTTCGGCTTCCAAACCTTTGCCCTGCTGTTCCCTCCCTAGAAAGTTCTTCATCCAGAAGCCATAGAGTTCATTCGGATTTTACTTCAATATCATCTTCCCTGGCCACTCTAAAATTTTACTTCCTCCTTTGGCTACATTTTATGCCACTTTCCTTCTTTATTTTTCTCCTTTATTCTCATCACTGCCTAACACAGTCTATATTTGGCTTTTTAATGTATTGTTTGACAATCTCACTAGATATAAGTTCTATGAGAACATGGGTTTTTTGCTTTGTTTCATTTTTTCTGTTTTATTCACTGTTGAATCCCCATAGCCTAGAGCACATAGCAGAAACGCAACAAATAATTGTCGAATGAATGTGGCATTGATGATGTAAGGTCAGAGGAGACAGTGTGAAGAAGGGTACAAATGTCTGAAGTGTTCACAAGTATCATCAACGAAGGCCTCTGAAATATCTTTGATGCACACTGTTAATATTCACTTCTGGTGTTTTTTGTGACAATTACTCTGTACTTGTCTCTTATTAATGGAGTGACTTTACACACTTGAAATAAATGAATGTCCTTTGTCATCTGATGTACTTGGTAGAAGTGAGAAATTCACATGGTAATCTAGATAAGAAGAGGAAAGACTGGAGAAGATGGGGGTGGGAGGGTGGCAAGGAGAAAGAATTTATCACTCATAATGTGGCATCTATGAATGATATTTTTATTATTTTAAAAAGCACACTTTAGTATGCAAATATTTTGTTTGGGATGGTTCAGAGCAAATTGTAATTTATTCTGAGGTACTTCAAAATGCATTTATTCACAAATTAATGCCAGTCCCCTTATTCTCTATTCACTAAACAGGTAATCCTTGAAACCATGCAATTGGTATACCAGCCCAAGATAATGAAGATAGATTAAAAAAAAAAAAATTGATAGATTAGATTAAATCAGAGCAGATCAGATTAGAGGGAGAGAGACAATCTCAGGATCCAGCCCTAGATTATGCTGGTTAATGAGGAGGAAGACAGAGAGAGGACCCAGAAGACAAAAGAATAAAATACATTTTTCCAAAACTTATGAGAAGAATTCTGAAAGGCAAGGTGATTCTTAAAATGAAGCAAGGTACATTGTCAAGAAAGAAAGGACTGAATTTCCTTCAAAGCAGCAAGGCCAAGAAGAATACAAACTTAGAAGCCACTGTCTTAGCAATGGAGGAGCTCAAATAAAATCATCATTTTATTTATTTATTTAAGTCTATTTGTAACATTCTATTTTGGTATGTATTCAAACTTACAGAAATGTTGCATGAATAACACAAGGAACTTTCATATATTATTTATCCAGATCCTTCTACCAGTTTACTTTTTGACTCAATTTCCTTATTATGAGAAAGGGAGAGAGAGAGATGCATATTTTTTCTTAACCATTTGAGAGTAATTTGACAGCACTTGTCCCTTTACCCTTAAATACTTCAAAATGTATTTACTAAGAATAAGTGATTTCTTTTATATGAACATAACACAATTATGAAAAAATTAAACATTAATACCCACAGTCTATATTCAAATCGTATCACTTGTCCCAATGATATCCTTCAAAGCCCCCTCCTTCCCTAGTCCAGAAACAAATCCTGGATCATATCATGCATTTTGTTGTCATGTCTTCTTAGTTTCCTTTAGTCTGGAACTGTTGGCCAGAGCTTGTCTTTCTTTATCTTAACATTTTGGAAGAGTGCAGACTACTTATTTTGCAGATGTCCCTGAATTTGGGGGTTTTAATGTTTCCTTATAATTAGATTAAGGCTATGCATTTTGGGCAGAAATTCCACAGGACGGTTGCATCCTTCTCATTGCATCACATGAGATCATACACGACATCACTTTGTCCCAACATTTGTGATGTTAGCTTTGATCATTTGTTTAAGGTGAAGTTCACTAGGTTTTAGAACTGTAAAGACATTGTTTTTCCATTTATTTCCCATTTAAGTAACTTGTGGGGAGATCCTTTGAGGCTATGTAATACCTGTTCCTCATCTAATGTTCACACACTAGTTTTAGCATCATTTCAGATTTTCTAATTCTATCCTTGCTTTTAACCATTCAGTTTTTTTTTTCTTTCAAACACTGCACTCTTCTGTTCTAGAATTTTCACTTATTTGTGTAGCTTCATTTCTCTGCTGAGACTCTTGGTCTGTTCGTTTATTATAACTATATTTTCCTTTAAGTCCTTGAAAATATTTATGAATGTTGCTTTAAAGTCCTTGACTGCTAAACCCAACATCTGGATCATATTAGTGTCAGTTTCTCTTGGCTCTGGGACAAATTTTCTGGTTTCTTTGCATGTCTAGTAATTTTTCATTAGACTGGGAATTATGCATGTCCATTCTGGAGACTCTTAATTCTGTTATGTTCCTCTGAAGTGTGTTGATTTTGATTTTAGCAGACAGTTAACTTGAGTGAACCTAAACTTCAAGTTCTGTCTTCCTTTAAGTGGGTATCAGTGAATGCTGCTCATGTCTTCCACTCTTACAGCTGTTGCTTTTGGCTGGGAAACCTAGAGCACGTTCAACTGTCATCCAGGATTAGGGAGAAGTTTATACACAGATTTGGGAGCTACCTCTCTCGTGGATCCCTGATGTTTGGAATCCCCCCTTCATTTTCCAGCTGCTGCCAGCCACAAACTATGCCCACTGATTTCTCAAGCCAGTAAGGGTGCAAGTTACTGCTGGAATCCAATCCTCATACTGTACAGGATCGGGAAGTGTCCTCAGGGAAAAAAGTAAATAAATGCAGATCATACCCTTCATTCCAGGGCTGACTCCCCTCCAGTTTCTGCCTGCCTTTCATTATTCTCCAGTGCCTTCAAAGAAATGTTTTTGTTTTTTTAATATTTTATCCAAAATTTATCATTGTTATCTGTGGAGGTTTATTCCAATGCAAGCTACTCCACTATTATCAGAAACAAACCAAACCCATTGCCATAGAGTCAGTTCCAACTCATAGTGATCCTGTAGGACAGAGTAGAACTGCTCCATAGAGTTTCCAAGGAATGGCTGATGGATTTGAACTGCCAGCCTTTTTGTTACTAGCTGAGCTCTTAACCACTGTACCACTAGGGCTCCATCAGAAACAGAACTTGCCTAATTATCATCTTAAATGTAGAAAACCTAAAATTTCTTAGAGCTTCAGGTTCCCTGTCAGTTCTTTATGTGACAGTGTAAACTTGCCATCTGCATTTATCATTCTTTCTATGATATAGAATCTAACTGTTATTGTTCTATTCATTCTTACCACTTACCTGAACAAAGCATCTGTGCATAAATTCTTGAAAAAAGAAAAAAACCTAGTGGTTCAAGTCACAGTTATCTTCTTTGTAAACAAGAAATCTAACATGCATGTAAATCACATAAAGGGAGCTAGGCAAACGTGGGTGCTAGAGAAGAGGAGCATCTCAGAAGGAATATGCATATTCATGTATATTATATATAATTTAGGGAACCAGAGTTTAGATAGATTCAAGTTTACATGCCTAAGGAGAGTGTTAATTAAAGTGTGTTGTATAACTTTAAAATATATACGAGATACTTATCAAGGGTCCTCACTCTTTTGTATCAAAACCACACATGCGCACTGTCTTCTTTCACCCTTTCTTCAAAGTACAGTTTACTGACCCAAAACTTCCTTGATACAAACAAGCACAGCATCTGCATACCCCTGTCTCTGTATGGGTTTCTTGCTCAGTGCCCTTGTTTCTGTCATGAGTAACAAGACTCCTGAGTCCACTTCCTTCCTTATATCATTTAGTCCTGGAGTGCTGAGAGAAAATGCCATCATCTTACAACTCTCAAATGAATAATTCACCTCAAGTTTGCAGGAAAGGACTAGACTGGCAGGAGAGATATTTCAAGTACTTCCCAAAACTGAAAACAAGGCATAGGAAAAGCCTCAGGGTTGAACACAAAGTGGATGAAGCCAGGAAGTTTTTTACTAGAAAGAAATTAGAAATCCTTATACAAAGAAACTGAAGTTCTGTGAACCCTTAGTTGCCACCCTGCAATTTATTATCATCCCCTACTTGTAACTCTAACCTAACAATGTATCATCTTTACTTTTCATGTTATTTATTTACAAGTGCATTTTCAGTATCAACCCTTTCATTCATTAATCCTAATGTGGCCTTTTCCAATGTCTACTTACCATTTTAAATACTTACTATAATTTACAGGGCTTTCTTGAACACATCCAAGGTATATTATATGGAACTAGCTTAATGGAAAGTCTTGTAAAACAAAGCAGGAAAAAAACACATTTAATTTATGATGGCTTTGAATTTTGATCATAATTTACTCAGGGAGACTATTCATACAAAGCAATATCAATACAATGTTTCAGAAGCAATCAAAAAATAAAACAATAAATGCTGATCTTATTAATTTTTTTTTTCCTGAAGGCTCTAACATATTCCATTCTGGAATTATGCAAATTATACTTAACTGCAGAGTACTTAAGAGTTTTATAATTGTTCTTGTGTTCATTCTACAGCTTAAATTTTAGAAGCATTTTAGCCACCACAAATTCTCAAGTCTATGTGTTTCTCTTTTCTTCTCAAAGAAGCTGTCAAAATCTTACCCCAGTCCAAGATTCTGAAACCCCAAAAGAGATATGTATGAGATTGATAGAAAATCACTCAGAAAGCTATACCCAGAGAACCACCATGCTTTACAGATCTTTCATATGACCTTTAATTTTAATCCACAAATAGTAGTCAAGCCTTAATGAGGAGAAAACTCTTACAAGGATTTTTGCAGGGTAAAGGATACATATAAAACTCCCCTCAATAGCAGTCTCTGAAAGGCCTTCTGCTCTTGCTTCCAAAAGGATGAAATAAACCATTTTTCAGGACTCACTACAGTGAAGGAAGGTTATACAGTAAGAGAAAAATATGTACACAAAGAAGATGAGGTCCTTGACTCAATGGGCTTACAGTTGAAAAGATGAGGCATCTGAGGCCACAGTGGCTACTGTGGTAAGTTGTCCAGGATCATCCAACTTAGCCATGGGGGCTATGGAAGCTCAGGGGGAGAAAAATGACTTCTGAAATGAAGAAAGGCTTCACAAGAGGGGTTGCATTTGACCTGGGATTCAGGTAGAAGTGTTGAGTGTTCCAGGCAGCAGGATTCATGGAAGCAAAGAACACAACAGGGGAAGCATTGAAAGGGCAATCTACAGGAGCCAGGTGGGGGTTTGATGAAGGTGAGTGGGGTTTGACGCAGCTACAAAGTAGATCTGGGCCAGATATACAGGGTGTGATATTTAATTTAAGATGCATAGGCTTCTTTTTATAACCAGTGAACACCACCTGAACAGCTGAGACTTGTATGAACATAAGAGTGACCTGATTTGGAAGGATCATCAGAAAATGCGATGGTTGGCTTGGCAAAGATATCACTGAGAGGTCATTGCAGGTGTTTATTTTATCAAGCAGGATTGAGGAAAGGTCTAAATTAGGGAAGAAGAATAGGATTTAAAAGTAGAGGTTAGAAAGGATGGAGGGAGCATCATGAGTGAGAAATGACAGGACTGGATAGGAGGGAAACATGCAAGTTAGCAAAGATTGTGGTTGACCAGAAAGCTGGTAGTGCCATCAACAGAAACAGGAAAATTAGAGAAAGTTTGGGGTAACATGTAGACATGGAAGTAGTACCTCTTAGAGGCCACTGGTCACTAGGAAGAGCTACTCATGTAGTCTGCAGAGAGACTACTGTTTGATGGAAGTAAATGAAAGCCTGAAGGGAAAGTGAAAAGGGACCTTGAGGCAGTCAAGGCCAGTTCCATGGGGAGTACCTACATCTGGGTGCTAGGGAATAGAATGAACACAGAGACTAACAAACAAAGTGAGGTCTCATAAACATTGTCATAGTGCTGAGATTTAGGCACCACATGAAGGAATTTGGGGTTCAGAAGTTGGACCAGTGGGCAGGGTTCTGCCGACGAGGCAGGGCAAAGTCCTGCCACAACAGCAAAAGTAACCTGCATGTGCACGGCATGCTGGGGACTGCAGGAAGACCTAGGGCAGAAACAGACATTAACATTCAGAGAACAGAGTCTGGCGTGAAGTATAGAGGAAGGCACACACCGTCAAAAGAGGTAAGTGAGTGCAGAGAGAAGAATGAAGAGCAGGGGCCCATCACATGAGCAAACCTCATCGCAAGAGTCAGAAAGCCAGAGAGTGACATGGGGTGACAGAGAATGTAGCCAGATTCTTCATAGCAAAGTTGACAGTGTAACTATCCTTATTAATCCTCCAGCCTCCCAGCCCCAGTTGTTAAAGAACTACCTCAGTTTCTGACACTCACTGTCTTAGTGTCCTGGGGTTGCCATAAAAAAATACCACAAGTAGGCAGCATAAAGAACAGAAATCTTTTGTGTCATAGTTCTGGAGGCTAGAAGTCTGAATTTAAAGTGTCATCAGGGCTGTGTTCTCTCCTTTGGCTCTAAGGGAAGATCCTTCCTTGTCTCCTCAAGTTCCTGGTACTTCCAGGTGCTTCTTGGCATTCCTTGGCTTATAGACAGATCCTCACACGGTGTCTTCCCTTTGTGTGGACCCTCTGTCCCTGTCTTTTTGTCCCTTTTATATAAGACACCACTCAGAGACATCAGTACTAGGACCCACCCTACACTAGTTTGAGCTAACTGATGACATCTTCAAAGGCTGTATTTTCCCAAACATGGTCACATTCACAGGTACAGGGTTTAGGACTTCAACATATCTTTGGGGGATACACAATTCAACCTGTAGCAGTACTTAGTAGGTGTCATTGAAGGAAGACTCATTAACAATCTGTGTTATGCAGATAACACAACCTTGCTTGCTGAAAGCAAAGAGGACTTGAAGCACTTACTAATGAAGATCAAAAGACTATAGCCTTTAGTATGGATTATATCTCAACATAAAGAAAACAAAAATCCTCACAACTGGACCAATAAGCAACATCATGATAAACAGATAAAAGATCGAAGTCATCAAGGATTTCATTTTACTTGGATCTGCAGTCAAGATGGAAGCAGCAGTCAAGAAATCAAACAATGCATTGCATTGGCAAATCTGCTGCAAAGGACCTCTTTAAGAAAGCAAAGATGTCACTTTGAGGACTAAGGTACACCTGACCCAAGCCATGGTATTTTCAATCACCTCATATGCATGCAAAAGCTAGACAATGAATAAGGAAAACTTAGAAGAATTGACACCTTTAAATTATGGTGTTGGTGAAGAATATTGAATATACCATAGACTGCCAAAAAAACAAACAAATCTGTCAAGGAAGAAGTACTGTCAAAATGCTCCTGTCGTGTATTGAATTGTGTCCTCCCAAAAACGTGTGTATCCATTTGGCTGGGCCATGATTCCCTGTATTGTGTGATTGTCCACCATTTTGTCATCTTATGTGATTTTTTCCTATGTTTTGTAAATCGTGCCTCTATGATGTTAATGAGGGGGGATAGGCAGCAGTTATGCTAATGAGGCAATCTACAAGATTGGACTGTGTCTTGAGCCAATTTCTTTTGGGATATAAAAGAGAAAAGTGAGCAGAGAGATGGAGAACATCATACCACCAAGAAAGCTGTGCTGGGAGCAGAGCATGTCATTTGGACCTGGGGTTCCTGCATGGAGAAGCTCCTAGTCCAGGGGAATATTGATGGAGAATAAACTTCTGTTTGTTAAAGTCATCTACTTGTGGTATTTCTGTTACAGCAGCACTAGATAACTAAGACAGCTCCTTAGAACTGAGGATAGTGAGACTTTATCTCACATAATTTGGACATGTTATCAGGAGGTACCAGTCCTTGGAGAAAGACACCATGCTTGGTAAAGCAGAGGGTCAGGGAAAAAGAGAAAGACCCTCAACAAGGCCTATTGACACAATGGCTGCAACAATGGGCTCAAGCATAACAATGATCATGAGGATGGCGCAGGACCGAGCAGTGTTTCATTCCATTGTACAAAGTGTCGCTGTGTGTTGCAACCCACTAGCCGGCACCTAACAACAACATGTATCAAGCATAGTAAGCACCAT
Source organism: Loxodonta africana (assembly GCF_030014295.1). Classification (NCBI taxonomy): domain Eukaryota; kingdom Metazoa; phylum Chordata; class Mammalia; order Proboscidea; family Elephantidae; genus Loxodonta; species Loxodonta africana. The sequence goes on from NC_087352.1 coordinate 33,179,291, forward strand.
GCTAGGCACTTTTCCTCAGCCATCAACACTGTTCTACGTCCACAGTGAGAATATCACCTGTGTCCTACAGGCCAAGTCCAGGGGTGTACATTGCTTTGTTGGGCACCTTGCAAGGAGTCACTTGCTTTACATTAATTCTTTTTTAATGTGGAGATGATGTAGCTCACTGTGCACCAGATATGAAAACTGAAAAATCCACGAAAATTCACACAAGGCTCCACCCTTGATGCCCCAAAGCACAGCTGAGACCAGCCAGGACCATTTAAACAAGACTCTGCAGAAGGACTGGATAACACAAGGGAAATGAACAGAGAAAGATCACCCATGTAGGTGAACTGGATTACCACATTTCATTTAGTCCTTGCCTTTAGCTTGTGGGTAGGGGGCAGCGGTGGTTTAGTAATAGAATTCTCGCCTTCCATGTAGAATACGCAGGTTCAATTCCCAGCCAAGGCACTTCATGAGCAGCCACCACCTGTCCATCAGTGAAGGTTGGCATATTGCTATGACGCTGAATAGGTTTCAGTGTAGCTTCTAGACTAGGATGGACTAGGAAGAAAGGTCTGGGAATCTACTTCCAAAAATCATCCAGTGAAAACCGTATGGATCCCAATGACCTAATTCGTATGAGGCAGAAACGGGCAGCATTTCATTTCATTGTGCATGGGGTCACCATGAGTTGGGGGCCAACTCAACGGTAGCTAACAACAATGACAAGCTTGTGGGTCCCTGCAGGACTGTCCTCCTGTCCAGCTCTGAGCCTGCAGAGGTGTCTTCTGCCCCTTCCTTCTAGGAGTGCCTTGTCCCACGCATCCTGACTCCACCAAGTCCGACCTCAGAGATCACAATCTCAAACAAGAGCTCATTCTCAATCCTAAGGCAACCTTCCAACACCAGTTCCGACCTGAAGAGCAAGTGTCTCCTTTTAGGAAAGTCCTGTCCCTTTCCCTTGGACACCATATTGGAATACAAGTCAACAGGCCTAATGTCCATCCACACCAGAGACCCTCAGATACAGAAGCAAGGATGCTTCCTTCTACAACTGGAACACTTGCATGCTGACTAGAGGGAAAGATACAACCACATGCCTAAAAGAAAGTCCCTTCTCCATCATCACGGGGCAGAAGGAAAGGCTGCAACAAATTCCCACCTTCATTAACAAGTAGCCTGTATGCTGGCAATAGACTCCATTATACTGGCATTCAATTTTCAGAGGCAGTTGGGTCATGGAAGTATCAGTGCATTCTGAAGGGAAGCTTATCACAATGACTCACATATGAATACCTTTGAAGTACTGGAAAGCCCCCCTCTATCCTGTTAACTAAAAACTAAAGAGTCCTACTTACCTCCCCCATAACGCAAGGGTTCACTTGCAGTGCTTCTGATGTGAAGAGAAAGAGGGAGAAAGCAGGCCCATCTCCTTCCTCTGCGTCACTCTCCTTTACTTTTAATTTTGATTGTTTAAGATTGTTAAGGCAAGGGCCTTAAAGTGCTCTGGCCCTAAACGAAATGTAACTGATGCTCACAGAAAGTTAGAAAAGCTGGTTTCGTGCATTTCCTATGGATTGGTTGTAAGTGGACTTGGAGCCTGTCTAACAGTTTATAAATTTCATTGGCAGCAGCCGAGTAAATAGAAGCTTAAGTACGCTGTGATGGTTTCTGCATTAACCCCGGCCGGTGTTGGGGGGTTTGGCCTCCCGGCCTTGCGCACAGGCATGCAGGAAATCAATAGAGGCAGTGGTTAACGCAGCACCTCGGCACTCTTGAGCACCAGTCTCTCCAGGTACCACACTGGGCACGAGGGACACAGAGGTGAAGGAGGCTGAGTTCCCCTCAGGGAGCTCCCCATGCACATACCTTCATGCTGCTTTCCTTCCCATACCCTTGATTTCTTTCCTGCTGTTCAAGTTCAAGGTCACCTTGCTGCTGAAGAGATTTCCTGATACAGCAGCTTAGGCCCCTATGGATCTGAGCAGTCAGGCCTGGGCAAAGTTTCAAAGCTGGGGACTCATCTTCAGGTTCCCCCTTCTGTTTTTTCATCTGCTGCTTTCTGCCCACGTGGACAGATGCGAGCCTGGTCTGGACTCGCAGAAAGTGTATCCCTCATTTAAGTTAAGGAAAATATTAAAGTCCAGAAAGACCACCAGTCTTTCACGGTCACTGCACTTTCGTGAGGCATGTCTGGAACATAGCCTAAACCAGTGTTTCTCAGACTGCACTCAATCAAACACCATCCCCATGACTGCTCCGTGTGTGGGACGGCTGAGAGTAACGGGAGGTGGGGATCCATGGCAGTGGGTGAGAGAATGGTTCTTAAAGAGTCAGCTAGTTTGGGGAATTCTGCATGCCGTATGTATCTCTTAGAGATTCCCAACATATTAAAGGCTCTGATAAATCCTGCAGCATAGAAAGATGTTTATGTTTCACTCATCATTTCCCAAACATATTTGAACGCTGTAGTCATTTTTCTCCTTCATACCTCCTGATATCCCATAGAGACCAGGTCCTCTGCAGAGCACACTTCTTCGGCGAACACTGCTCTAAGACTCCCTCCCGCTTTCCCATCACACAGATGTGAGGAGGTCAACAATATATTGAGCAAAACCCAAACGTGGCACTTTGGAAATAAATATACATTTTGCACTATGATTTGCAATTCATCATTTATCACAATGATAATAATTCCATCACTATACACAGAATTTAGGAAGATACAGGCTACTAGGCAGATAGCATAATATTTTTAGTGATTCCAGCAATTCTACCAATAGGAAGAGGATTTATTCTCCACTCCATGCAAAGATATTATTATCATGAAACTTCTGGGTCCTGAATTCTTACCAGTCCCTCCAAATCTGCCTGCTTTGATGAATTAAATAAACTGTACATTGCTCATCAAAATTATATTTAGGTATAGGCATGAGTTCTGGTAGGAAAGAAAAAAAATATTGCCTCTGCCTATATGTGTGATAATAAAAGAATTCACAAAATTTCAGGCCAGGAAAAGAAGAAAACTATCCCAGGCTTAGTTCTGACATATTGTTGTTTGTGTGCTGTGGAGCCCATTCTGACTCATAGCAACCCAACAGGACCGAGTAGAACTGCCCCATACGGCTTTCTGGGCTGTAAGCTTTGTGGGAGCAGGTCACCAGGTCTATCTCCCACAGAGCCACCTGTGGGTTCAAACCACCAACCTTTCAGTTCGCAACTGAGTGCTTAACGGCCACACCACCAGGGCTCCTTTAGCTCTAGACTTCCCTAATAAAAATGTTGTCGCCAACTAAGAATCTTGTTGATTGTATTTGCTACTTGATTTCGAAGGGTCAATGGATTCTCGCCATGATGTGGGTCTACCCAGTCAATGAGAAATGACATCTGATTGTTTATTCAGAGGAGAATGAATCACCAAACGGTTACAACGATGGGGTAGAGGGCAAAAATCCTCGGTTTAATGTCCCGAATCACTGCTGCACTCTGTGTTACCTAGTGTTTCCAAATTAATGAAATCTCTTTTCTTAAATACAAGCTATTGATACCTCTTGGGGTGTTAGGTTTTTCACAGCATACTGTAGGACGCCTGGCCATTACGAATTGTTTGTGTTCTCTAGTCATTACAAACTCTAGATATATCTGAGAGTTCCTCATAGGACCAGGATCTATTTCTGTACTTAAGTGAGTTGCACTGATGCCACAATTCTTCTATGGTCAGCCCAGACGGAGCAAAAGAATCTCCAAGTTCAGATCTGCAAGGAAGCACAAAGCTCTGCATACATTCCACACGTTACAAAATTCTGATGATAAGAAGAGCATTTTCCAGACTCAGGATTCATTTGAAGAATGTCTCTCTGGGTTTCTTCTAGTTTTCCCACAGAAGTGCTTCCCTCTCACAACAGTGATAGTAGTTTTTGTGGGAAAGTGGTCACAAATGATACAGACAGGGTCCAAAGAAAAAGACCAAACTTATTGCCATCGAGTTAATGCCCACTCATGGCAACCCCATGTGTTACAGAGCAGAACTGTGCTCCATGGGGTTTTCCTGGCTGCAATCTTTATGGAAGCAGATTGCCAGGCATTTCTTCTGCAGCACTGTTGTTGTTAGGTGCCGGGGAGTCAGTTCTGACTCATAGCAACCCTATGCTCAACAGATTTCTAGCCTGGCTTTCACAGGATGTACTGTATATTTTACTGTAATTTAATTATTTAAACATTCTAATTGGTCTGTGAGTGATACACAGAGTAGCTACCTAATTACCAAAGTTGTATGTGGAAGACAATCTGGAATTTAAAAAAGAGTGACACACAGACACTGACTTGGTAGTAAAGATGCAATGACATGTATTTCAAAAATAATTAAATCCACCAATTTCACTTTTTATAATGAGAATAAAGACTTCAACAGCTTTAAGAAATGTCATTTCCTAATCTGTTTTAGTCTGGAAGTTCAGCTGAAACCTGTCCACCATGGGTGACCCTGTTGGTATCTGAATACCAGTGGCATAGCTCCCAGCATCACAGCCACACACAAGCCTCCACAGTACGACAAACTGGCAGACACGTCCAGGCAGCACTGCTGAGTGGGTTTGAATCACCAGCCTTTAGGTTGGTAGCCGTGTACAAACCGGCATGCCACCAGGGACCTTAGGCAGGGCCCAAGGATCCTGTAGCTGGGGGCCCTGGACTCCAGGCCTGGAACAGCTTCCCATATTTGTCATGATGTTCAATCATCTACAGCTTGGTTTATTTTTATTAATGTCAGGACCACAGGCCCAAACAACCTCCTTGCTTCAAATATAGGGCAGGGGAAGATGTGAACTCTGAGACATCCAGGAAGCAAAAACTGGACCCAGCCTTCAGGGTCCCTGTTGAACCTCCTACCCCTTAGCCCAGTAGGAAATCCTCCCAGGTTCCCACCCGGCACAAATGCTTCCTGGAGATCCTTTTGTAACATTAAAAATGACTGAAACAAATGGTATAGATTTGATTAAGCACAGTGAAGCCTGTGAAAGCCAGAACTCAACGAGATTGCCTTGTTTTTCCAGGTCTGGCACGTGTTCTGCCTTTGACAGGGTGCAGCCTTACCACTTTTCTATTGCTCATTTTAGTGTGAAATCTTGGCGTTTTCCTTCTCCAACAGGTTTTCGCCTTATACAGGTTCCGGTTTTCACAGGACGTACTGTATATTTTATTGTAATTTAATTATTTAAAAATTCTAACTGGTCTGTGAGTGATACACAGAGCAGCTATCTAATTACCAAAGTTGTATGTAGGAGACAATTTGGAATTTTAAAAAACAGAGACAGACACTGACTTGGTAGTTAAGATGCAATGACATATATTTCAAAAATAATTAAATCGACCAATTTCACGTTTTTATAACAAGAATAAAGACTTTAATAGCATTAAGAAATCTCATCTTTTTCCTACTGCCTCAATCCTTGACTGTCTCAGCATAGAGGCCTATTAGCAGGTAGACTATTAAAATGCAAATGTAAGGCAACCCCAGCAGCTCTCTCTCTGAAGCAGAAGAATGGCTAGGTACATACTGTAAAAAAAACCATACTGTATCTCCACTCAATTCTCCAGAGTCTGTGCTGAGCCGGTTTCCCTCATCAGTCAAGTTCTGGCCCTAAGAATCTAAGAATGACCGATTTGAGCTCATGGAACACTCACGAATTATACAATTGTGGCTAGCCCTATTATACCATGTAGGTAAACACTGAAAAAAAAAAGTCTCCAACTAAAACAATTGACACCTTGGCTTTGTGTGGTTAAACCAAAACTCAGAACAACCCTATAGAACAGAGTAGAACTGCCCCATATGGTTTCCAAGGAGCACCTGGTGGATTTGAACTGCTGACTTTTTTGATTAGCAGTCATAGTTCTTAACCACTACTTCACCAGGGTTTCCTTGTGTGCTTAACAGCAGATAATACTGTTCTACTGTCCTCCTGTACAGAGTCCTAATAACAAGAAGGAGGTAACACGCCTCAGTCTGCACATACTCTGCTACCAGAGAGAGCCATCCGCCATAGGAAGGAGAAAGACCCGTATTAACTATTTTCACATTTGGCAGTTCTTCTTAAGCGGGATCAAAGTCATTTTCTTTTATTTTTTCACTTTGTTACATTTTATCTACAAGTTCTCTAGCCAGAGAATTGTTGGCATAGTTGTTTTGGGGATCATATACCTAATTTGTCGTCTGTTTTTTCTCTTTCTTTTTTTTTTTTTTCAGACAGGATAAGAACGTTGAATAAAACTTAACTCCAGGGCTCCTGTCGCCGTCCTCGTGACTACATGAACTTCCATTGATGGAATGCTTTTGTTTATGGCCTTTCAGCCAATTATCAGTCAATACGCTTTCTTAGGAGGCTGGAAATTTCAGGATAAAAGGCACAAGACTTATTATATATGAGTTGTAATCTCTGCTAACCCAAGGACATATGGCATGATTTAGGAGAGCTTTGTTGGTGTTATTACTAAATATATTTTTTGAAAACTAAAAAAATCAGTCCGTGGTCTGTATCCTAAACCACACTGGAATACTAAAATCAGATCGAGCACATCCTCTTTGATAACTCACTTAGACTGACTCGTTTGTGCTTTAAAGCCATAAGAAACCTAAAAGAGAGTCCAATCTAGTACCCTCCAATTAATTAATAGGGAGTTAAAAAAAAATTTTTTTTTTTTTTCCTATGGAGCCCTGGCGGTGCAGTGGTTAAGAGCTACGGCTACTAGGCAAAAGGTCAGCAGTTCAAATCCACCAGCCACTCCTCGGAAACCATATGGGGCAGTTCTACTCTGTCAATATGAGTTCAAAGTGTCTCAACAGCACCTAACAGCAATAACGTTTCATAGAATCCTCTGTGAATTTCCTTTTCATTTATACCTGTATTTAAATCCTGAAATTAGGTCTCAAAGTTGTTTTAGATGCATTATCTTTTTCCCAACTAATTTTATAACCAATGAAAATAAATAAATCTAGTTGTACTTCTTTCTGAAACATGATCTGGAATATATAAACTTATTATTTATTTTGCTTAATAAAGAGTTGCTTGTACAATGAAGCTTGAAAACTCAGACACTGTAAATGCTAGCTGCAATTACCTCCTTTTTCAGTGTTGAAAATGGATACCATCTTCCTGTTTTTTCACAATGCCGGTTCTTTTTCCTGGGGCTGTTGTGGCTGAGGAATCACATAGCAAGACAGGAGAGGCCTCTGGGGATTGGAAAGGGTAGACGTAGCATCTGCCCATCTTTTGAGAGTGAGAAAGGACAACCTTTGAAATCTCAGAAAAAAAGAAGATACTAGACCGATTCATCAACCAATCAATTTGCAGCCACCTGGGAGAATACAGGTACTGGATGCCTATCAAGTTACTTTGTAAAATGGAACTTGGGCCAGAACAAATTAATAACCATCCATGATGGAACATCAAGCCACATAGATGAACTGAACGGATTATGCAGACTGCAGTGACCTCTTTCTACCTGATTTCTCCTTTACCTGAGAGGACGGGCCATGAGCTTGATCAGCTAGGCTCAAAGGGCCTCTCGGAGGCCGTAGCATGGGACCTTCTTAATAGGTAAACCATTTCATAATGAGTCCCTTTTGGTCCTTCAGTAAATAAGTCTCTTGAGAAGAAGGCCGAGAAACCTGAGCCCTTCCCTGAGTTTATTCTAGTCTGATTACCCTAATACTTAATTAAGGTCTCCATGTCTCAGATAGGTGTACAATTGGCTGGAAATGTTTCCAGAGGCTTATCCTCAAACTGTGGAACATATTAACTTTATTTTTCCATCCATAGATTAAAAACTCCTCCCTCCTTCCTCTCGCTGGAGTATTTCTGTGCTTTTCAGCATGGCCAGCCTCACTCAAAAAATCACCCCATCTCAGAGGCAGCCACATTTTCTGCTTCCAGGCTCCAAGGACACCTCAAGGCTCTTCCATATTTCTCCTGCTCTGCAGATGTTCATTTCTGCGCATCAAAACTGATACAAACAAGCAAACAAAAAATAAAAGCCTTACTACCAAACACCCTAGGAATAAGACTTAAACTCCATTTGGAAATTGAATTTCTTCCATATTCAATCAATATTTAATAAAGGGAGAAAAGGAGCTCATTACAAAGGCCATCTCACTTCTCCATAAGTCGTCTACGCAATATTCTAGAATTCCAGGGAGCTAAGTTCCTAATTGGAACATTATATATTCTCTTTGCAGCCAGTGAGCATGCATCACCCCACGAAAAGGCACCACAGCAAACACTTCTGGTCTGCCCGGGATGCCAGTAGAGAGTGGGCCTGGGAGCACCCTGGGCAAAGGGAGAGAAGCCAAGTAAATCCTTTGGAACAGCGGGGTTCATGTAGTACGGAGTGGTTATGCACGCTCATCCTTGAGTTTTATTCTCAGTTTGAGTATTGCTAACTATTCTGTACCAGTCCCAGCATACTGTGGGGAGTTCATTCTACATCATCTGTATTCTCCCTTCCTTAGCAGTGCTTAATGAGTTGAAGGGATTGGAAAGTTGTTCCCAGCCAAGCCAATATCCTATGAGTTATAAATGACACCTCATCCACATATGCAGATTTCCTGTGCCAGAGTGAATTATTTACAAGGTGTAGCTTGCGGGTTCCAATAGTCAGCTGGTAGAGATTTACACCTACACGTGTCTCAGCTTGCCTGCTGGGAGAATGTGAAGTTCCCCACTGCCCTCCAAGATCTGAAGATCTTGCAGGGATGGCACTTCCTGAGGCTGGCCCTCCCTTCCCTGGGGTGGGGCCGACAAGGCACTGCTGAGTGGGAAGTGGAAGGTAAATGCAGCCCTCCTGAGGTGAAGCAGGCTGGCTCCTACTCTCAGAAGGGGGTTCAGTCTGCACAGAAACGCACCTGAGGAGTGTGAGGAGAAGCTAAATTCTGAGGAGAACTTTCTGCCCCATTACAGTGACTGTATGTAATTACTCTGATAATTTTTCAAGGAATGTGTAGGAATCCATATTTTCTCCTAACAAAAGCACGATGTCCAGCGCTGTGCTCCGTCCTCTGGGAACCTAAGAAAAATTTAACATGTGGTTTCTGTCTCTCAGAAATTTGGGGGATTGACAAGTCTCCCAACTCACAGCTAGGATAATAAAATTATAAGAAAGAGTTCAGAATCAGACAACTCCAACAGCGGAGCAAAAGCACAGCTCAGAAACCCACTTAAGTATAGAAGGATTTGCCATCTATGATGAAAGTGGCATTCCAAATTAGGGAGGAAAGAATGGATTTTGTTAAATATATAGAACGAGAATAATTGGATACTCGTCTGGGAAGAAAATATGAAGATTCCTACTGTATACTACAAACAAAATAAATTCCTGCTAAATCATAGACTTAAAAATAAAAAATAAAAACCACAAGAGTGTATTGGAAGAAAATATGGGAGATTCTTTTTATAACCTTACATTGGGAGTGAGCAAAATGAAACAAGGAAGAAAGATATATTTGGCTACAAAATATTGTAAACTTTGCCCCAATGAAAACAAAACTACACAACATTAAAAGGCAAGTGACAGATTGAGGGGTGGAAAAATTTACAATTGATGAAGTATTAGTAGCCCATATTCAAAGAAGTCCTACAAATCAAAAGAAAATGATGAGCAATTCCTTCAAAAGGGCAAAGAATACAACTAGCCAAGAAGTAGTTCAAATGGTAAATAAACCTGTGAAGAGATGCTTATCTACATCATTAATTAAAGCAATATGGAGAGGGGTGTATGGTTCAGCACTTTTTCCCTCTGCTTTCTACCTGTGCCATCCCAGCCCTAAGGCATGAATGCAAAATACCAAGGCTCATTATGTGGTAAAAGGGCTAAGGGATCCAAAAATGATCACTGTGCCACCAGGGCTCCAAGGTGGTAGAAGGTGGGTACTACTATAAAATATTCGTATATACCAAATGCCCACAGTCTCCTTGTTTTCTTATTTAATTCCCTTCAAAAACAGAAAGAAAATAAGAGAAGACACACACGCCATTCTAAGTGAGCATGGTCGACTTTATAGGTGATGTGGGCGAGTTGAAGGTTTTTCATTTCTGTCACATGGAAGGCAATCCAATAAACTCCCATTAATCATTTCAGTCCTCCAAAAACTTGTTCAGCTTCAGTGACAACCTGGAGCTCTCTTTGGCCCTCCCTCCCTCTGGGCTCTGCCTTTTTCTTCCTCCTCTGATATGGGGAAAGACTTCCCTCTTCAGAAGAAGTCTCAAGGCATCCTTTCAACAAAGGCAACCCAGGGCAGGAAGTATGTTTTATTCCTTATTGCAGTCCCAGGCCCCAATACTGTGCTCATCAATAGATACTTGTAAATAAATTAAAAAATTACTGTTCATATAAATGAAAGTACTCTTAGAGGCCAGGGAACTTTTCTTTTCTTTTTTTTTTTTAATTCCCTTTGTATTAGAAAATTTTCATTCTTTGTTAACAAATTCTATTTCTATGATCAGTAGGAGCCTGAAACCATGTCTGGGGAACAAAAATATATAGCCATGATAGATAATTCCATTGAGTGTGCATGCAAGCTTGTGTGTCTGCATATAAGAGACAGACAGATAGACAAAGCAGAGAGAGAATGAGAAGTTGTCATCATAAGTACAAACCAGTAGATTAATCCATTGCAAAATAGATTTTTTTTACCTAAACATTATGAAGAGCACAGCACTGATTTGAGCATCTACGTGTCCAGTTCACTTCATCGTCGTTAGCTGTATCTGAGATGTCTACAACTTACCCATCTCTGTTCTGAGCATTGGAGATACTGTATCAAAATAGATAAAATGTCTGCTGTCAGAGGCCTTCAGTGGAGGAGGATGTCCAGAGTCAAGGATGCTCCAAGACCAGGGGGAGCCTGCCATCTTCTAGAAACTAGGAACTATGCCCTGGTTAGCCCAGCTGGAATGTAGGCTGCAAAGGAGAGGGGGTCAGGGCTGCAGAGAAATGAGTTTACAGGGGTAAGCAGACCCTGCCAGACCACAGATAGCCTTATGTGTCATGTTTTGTCCCAAGAGCAATTGGAAATCACTATGGAACTTTGAATGCATGAGTGACATCCTATGCCTGCTCTAGAAAAAACAGTTCAGCAGCAGAATGGAGGATTACTGGAGGGAGCAAGATTAGGAAAAAAAAAAAAGGCAGGGAGATAATCAGTGTCTCCTCCAAAATGTAGCTAGAGACTGACAGTTCAAGTAAAGCAGTCTCAGAGGAGATAGTCAGTGAACAAAAGCTGACAGAATCAAGGATATTTAGAATTAGCAGCTGCAGGACTTAGAAGATGACCGGATTCAGAAAGGAGCAAGAACTGGTGACAGTCAGGTGTCTAGCATGGACTGGGAGGGGTGAGGGGAATATCTCCAGTGGAGGGGCTGTTGGATTCCATTCAGGCTTAATGTGTTCCAGTTGCCCAAGGGGCATCCAAGTGGAGAGGTCAAGTGGTCCTCATATGTGAAGTCTGATAGCCAGACTCCACTGGTTAACAGCAAGTGTCAAGGTGTGTCCCACGATCAGGACAAGATGAAATCTAACAGGGGGACAGCTGCCTGGGAGCATGAGCACCAATAAGTTTAGAGACATGACAAGACTGTGTTGGAAATTTCCATTAATGTATCTCCAAGCTCACTGAGTTTCCCTCGGCCATGTCTGGTCTTGGAGTGGGTATGTCTGGTCTACCAATGAGCCCACCACATTCTTCATTTCTGTTGTAGTGTTTTTGATTTCCAGCACTTCCTTTTTGTTCTTTGTTAGAATTTCCATCTCTCTGCTTACATTACCCAGCTGTTCTTGCATGCTGTCCGCTCTTTCTATTAGAGCCTTTAGTATATTAATCACAGTAATTTTAAATTCCAAAATCTCTGCCATATCTGAGTCTGGTTTCAATACTTGCCCTGTCTCTTCAGACTGTATTTTGGCCTTTTAGTATGCCTGGTAATTTTTTCTTGAAAGCTGGACGTAATGTATGGGGTAAGAGGAACCGATGTTTTTTCTGTCGTAATCACCTGTAAAGCCCGATGGTGGTTCCATCAGCGGCCATTTCTGCTCCTGGTAAGTTGTGATTCTCTGTGTCAGCCTGTCTCTCTCTCTCTCCAGTTTTGGGTGCAGCAGTTTGCCCTGTGACCTCAATTCTCTGGTGGATCTAAGAAGAGTTGTTGATTTTCAGTTTTTTGGCTTTTTCATGTGAGGGCAAGAGAGATGACTTCCATATGCTGACCGTATTGCATTTAAATAATAGGATTTGAACAAAAGCAGGGTAAGGGGCCCTTCTAGACAAAAATCTCAACAATAAACCTGGAGAAAAATGAACCAAGAAAAACTAGTCCCCCACCCAAAAACAGGTATCACCAGGAATTTGTACAGTTGGTTACAGAAAGTATCTTCCTAGTGTCGAGGCTCCTATAAGACTGCACTTAATGTTTCAGAGAGTCTGTGCTCCAAGCATCCTCATTGGGACACATATGCACCCCAATATCCAGTTTTAACGTGGTCTACCACCCATGGGAGCTGGAACATTTTGTTGCTCTTTGATGTCACAGCAACACAGCTGAGCAAGCATTCAGGTGCTCAGTGATGCTTCCAAACCTTTCATCTCTCGCAGATGAGGCCACTACACCACGTTTGTAAGCCAATTCCCAGCAGTGTCCACCATCAGACCAGCACTCTCTCCATCCACAAACCAGGTAGATCCTGCCAGAGAGAACACGCAGGCAGCAAAAGCTTCCTAGTGTGTAGGACAGGGATTCCCCTTCCTTCAAAACCCAATTTAGGGCTAGCCGACAGAAATCTTGCTCAATTTAGGTTCTAGAAAGCAATTTGTTATTTAATCAAAGGGTTTGCTTTTAATCTGTCAGTTAGTTGCTTTATTAGCCTTTCTTTTCTTTTAAAACAAAGCTGCCTGAACTCAACTACTACCAAGACTTAGATAAGAAGATTGAGAATGCTTTCAAATAATATTTGATTTCAGGTATATTGGCCCTCCCTTGGAGGATCTGGGCTTCAGCTGTTGGAGGTCAGGTGGTCAAAACCGTGTTGAACATGGAAACTCAGGATGCCTTGGGCCTGGGGGTTGGGGGAAGCATATGAAAACTTGGACGCTCTGGTGTTCAAGTTCTATGCCAAGAACGAGTCACTCAGCTCATTGCAGCAGAACAAGTGTAATGATTCGATTTCTTATAGCCACTGTCACCTTCATCTATATATTTGCTGGTGATTTATTAATATCTGTTCCACCTGTCTCAGTAGGCGAGAGACCTTGTATTGCTGAGTTTCTTCTATATAGTGGAAGGAAATGAAGGGAGCAGATGGGATTATGACTTATTTTCCAATGTTGAATTTATAAAAAGATCTTTTGTCAGACATTGCACAGCAGTTTGCGGGATGAAATTAATCCTATGAATAAAATTGCTAACATCACCTAAAATAGGTGCTTTATTTAAGGAAGGATCGATGAGGCTTGCTAAATATTATTTTTAGTGTTGATAAAAGCTTTTCATAATCTCAGGCTGCAAACAGGGGATGAATTGGCAGGTCTAGATGTTGTTCTGACACGTGGGAGCTGGCTAATGATGCCGCCCCCATGGCCGTGAGGCAATGCCATATGAGTCTCTCAGCTGTCTCTCTCCAGGGCTTTCGTCCCTCTGCCTCCAGCTCAGAGTGGGAGAAATAATTCTGTTTTCAATGCATGTGAATCTCCACTTGGGACACATCTCATACCCCCATCTCCCAAAGATCCTCCTTTGTGACTTAGACAGCAATGAGTTTAGCTGTGTCCACTATAAACAAAAATCACTTTGGAGGCTCCATGGCCCCACTCCTGAGTTCCTGGTTGTCTGTCCAATGGGTGCCCCAGTCCTGGTTGCAAGAGGAATCCTGGCTGACCTATGATTTTGGTGCAGCCTAGAACCTGATTCTTTGTGACAAGATTCACACTTCATTTCACAGTTCACATGCACTTTATTTCACAGTTCACATTTCACTCGACCTCCATTTGCCATCCTTTATACAGGACTATGGAAACCCTGGTGGCGCAGTGGTTAAGAGCTATGGCTTCTAACCAAAAGGTCAGCAGTTCAAATCCACCAGGAGCTGCTTGGAAACCTTAAGGGCAGTTCTACTCAGTCCTATAGGGTCACTATGAGTCAGGATTGACTCGATGACAACGGGTTTGGTTTTTGTTTTTTTTTAATACAGGACTGGAAGGAGCCCTGGTGGCGCAATAGTTAAGCACTTGTCTACTAACCAAAAGGTTGGCAGTTTGAAACCACCCAGCAGCTCTGCAGGAAAAAGACCTGGTGATTTGCTCCCACAAAGATTACAGCCAAGAAAACCCTATGGAATAGTTCTACTCTGTAACACATGGGGTTGCTATGAGTTGAAATCAACTCAACGGTGCCTAACAACATACCAACAACAGACAGGACTGGTAAGGCTGCAAGTGACCAGTCTGTTGTACATTACTGACTCCGAGACCTTTGGTTTGGGGGACTGGTCTTCTCGGAGATGATTACAAGACTCCCAACGATCCTGAACTCAAATTTCCCCATATCATCAGACAGCACCAACTCCTGAGAACATAATCCCTGACCTCAAATGACTGAAAATAGAAAAAGAAGCTTTACCTTAAAAGTGTGGTCACTGGATAAAAACAAAAATTAAATTTTATTTTCACATTTTGATTATATCCATCTAAGACAGAGAGAAAATGTCATTTTTCCCTTTTGTCTATGATAACTCTCTAATTTCGAAGTCTTCTAGGCACATGGTAGAAGTATAAGTAATACCATATCTCTTGTCCTTGGCCTTCATGTTGTGTATTTCCCTTTCTCAACATAAAAGAAATTAAGGGGAAACCAGATCATACAGAGAGCAGCAAATTACTTCTCCCCTTTTTGAACAGGCTCCAGGGAGAGAGAGAAGAAGAACCTCTAACTTTTGGGATAAGAATGTCTGCTTTGTTCTTCAGTTTCACTCTTCCAATTTTCTGTTCCAGAATATTCTGGAGTGGGGGGGGTAGATGCCACCCAGCCCTGCAAAATCTGCCCTGCAAGTCACAACAGATCCGAGGGCACAAAGAGCTTCTTCATTAGGACATCAAACCTACAGTCACATTTTCAATGGATGTTGGAACTTTCTTCCTCGCAAGGGCTTTCACTTATTTTGGGACCACCTGAGGCTCTATACAGTACACAGCAACACAGTTTGAGACATTCCTGTGATGTTCTGTACATCACATCGTTGCTAACAACCTGTCAAAGTCATCCTGACACCAAACTGAGAGGCTGATGGTTTGGGTAACATTAGAGGAGATGGAAAAAAAAAAAAAAAGATAGTCCTCATTACTCTAATAAAACCAGCAGAGACACACTGAGAATCAATTACTGATTTGTGACCTGATGAACTAGCCCTCTATCAAGTAGAGAACCGCACGGAGCTTCGTACATTATCAAATGATTTAGGATGGAACACTGTCTGAAGAGTTGCAACAAGCTCAGGCAGATTCGTTTTCTTAAATTGTGGCATACTTAATTACCTTGTTCCTGAGTGCAGGGATCAAACTGAGCAACTTAAGGTGCTAATGCACAGTGCCAGCTGGAAATGAAAAGGAAATAATTAACACCAACAAGTCAACGTCGAAGGTTGTGACACCTCCTGACAGGAGCAAGGAGATTCAAAGTTAAGGTAAGTGCAAAGTCCTTGAGTAGCCCGCCCTGCCTGTGCCCGTGTGCCAGGGAAGCCACTCAGGTAAACCAGAGACCAGGAGCTCACAGTGCAGCTAGGCTAGTCACAGGGCAGATCCATCGCTCAGGGGACATCTGTTCAGACCGAGGGCTGTCTGGTGCAAGACAGGAGAAAGGAGCCCACCATTGTTATTCCACACCTCACACTCATGTGTCTTCAAGAAAAAACTTAGTGAAACATATAATTAAAAACAAACATGCACGCCAAGTTTTTGTCACTGATGGAACGGTTTATCTGTGTCTCTCACTTCCTAGAGTCGTAGAAACACTGCTGTCCTGCCAGGCAATTGTCCTGTATCTGCGAAGGTAGGCCTTGTGCTTATGGAAAGGTATCTGATGCTGGTTTTTGAATTAAATTGCTGTGAGCTGTTTTTCATCTCATTTATCACTTTGGTACCCTTCTTACACACAGAGATGGGGAAAGGACACATCCAAAACATGGCAGGCTCCTTGTGCTGGACAAGGAGATGAGAGCGTTGGCATGTTGGCCCACATGCCACACAGTGTCCAAAACAGCAGCACCAGAGATGAAAATCGAGGCCTTGAATTCAGACTCCTGGCTTCTCCCTACAGACACAGTGGCACTGGATGGCATGCCCAGACTGCTTCTCTTTGTGAAGAACATTACTGCACAGACTTCTTGGGGTTGGGAGGCTTGGCTGTGTGAAGCCAGCTCACCCTGCTCACAATGGGAGGAGCAGTGTTCATCTCTCTGCATTGCTGATGAATCAGCGCCAGGTGGGGCAACTGGCTGTGGTGACACAGCCCAGGAGGGGCTCATGCATGGTGACTCAACACCACGGTGCTTGACACATGGTGGTTCACAGCTGGAAAAGTGCCTGGACAACTGGGCCTCTGACAAAGGGTATTGTAGGTGGAGTGCTCTCTGCAGGAAGTCTGAGCATCAGGGGAGCAAGGAGACCCCCACTGTGACAACACGTTTTGAGTCAGAGGCAGGGACGCTCCACCTACACCACCCCCCACCCCCGACCTTAGACAAGCTCCAGAAGCTTCTGAAACTTGAATGTGAATGTGCATCTAGTTAAGATGCAGATTTGGGCTCAATGGGTCCAGGTGGGGCCTGAGATTGTGCAATTCTAACAAGGCCCAAGTGGGGTCCTGGCCCTGCTGGTCTGTGGACCACCTGTGAATTACCTGAGGCCTACTAGTGGACCGCCTGAGGAACACCTGAAGAACACCTGAGTATACCTATGGACCACCTACCAGACGCCACCTGGATCAGCAAGGCCTCAATGCTTGCTTCCCTTCCTCACCACCCCCAGGTCCTTACCAGTACGGCAGATGTAGTAACTGAGCCCTGTGAGTACAACCACTGTAAATCCTATGAGCAATTCACCACCCAAAGGAGGCAGATGGCATCAGTATGCTCCCAGAAGGATCTGGAGTACAAAGCCCTTCAAGGGCCACATTTGAGAGCTCAGCCAGCAGGTGATGTGAGCAGAGCAGAATTCTCCACAGGGGAGAGGGCCGCATCTGAGGGACCCAGACAGACACAGCACAGCCAGTGACCCATCCAAAAAGACCCGTGTCCTGGCCTGACCAGCCACTCCCCACCGGGGTTAAGCCTGACCTGGGAGCATAGCGCAGCTCTGGGGGACGTTTCCTAAGTCTAAGCTCCGAGTTCTGACTATGAGGCCATGAGCTGATTGAGACATCTGTTTGACTTCTTCCTGAAATGGGGGCTGCAAAGAATGACCCAACCCCCAGAAATGAGATAAAGAGGGGAGGAGATCTGGCTCAGGCAATCCCCTCACCAGCCAGCATCTTTGTTGAGCAAGAGCCTTGCGCCTGGCGCAGCAGCCACTAGGGACGCGGGCCGGCCATCATTCTGTTTTCCCTGCTGCGTACCGCCCTGCCCTCCTGAAGGCCGGGTGATTCATGGGATTTAATATTGTCCTAAGTTTCCCTCCAGGGAACGCTGCAAGAATGCTTTTGGAAAAAAAGGCTCAGCCGTTAAAACCAAACCTGCAGGCTCCAGCCTATAAAAGGTTCTTTATTAACCTACAGCCAAGGCTGCCCACCAGCTCCATTGCTCCACTGCCCATGGTAAGATTGCCTTACCGTTACCCCCCTCTAGTCACCAGGGTGAGGGTTAAGGTCCTCCATGTGAAATACATGGCAAGAGGAGGAACATCCCTGCCTGCGTCCTCTTTTTCCTGGGCTCACGGGGCCCTGTCAACACTCCCCACAACGGCGCTGAAGTCCCCCTTGCTGAGGTTGTTGATAGCAGGAAAGAGGGTGTTTCAAGACTGCCTGCTTCATCTCCTGCAAAGGCTCTGCAACAACCCTGTGCAGATTGTTCCTGGTGCTCCCATCTCTCCAATTTCCCTCCTCATCCACAGATTTTTAACTCTATAGCTGCTGTGGCCGCATGCGTGTACCACCCCCACCCTGACACGGAAGGATGTTTCTTTCCTTCTCACCTCAGCTGCCACCATTGCATTCTGGATACCAGTGAGAGGTTTGTCTCTTCCAAGATTATGATGCCCTTTCCACCAGCTACCCAAGTCCAAACCCAGAGATTCTGCCTTTCAACACTGCGTCCCTATGCCTTGCTTCCAGCTGTTGTCTAAAACAACGTAATGGAGAAATTTCTAGAAACTCCTTTGGGTCCACACCTAAACAATGACCAGTGCAAATGCTCTATCTTCTTCTAATTTAAATAGAACAGCAAATCTTTGCACAGAACAAACAATTAATTCCTCAGTCTAAGGATGTACATAGCTCACTTCCAGAACTCTCTAGGCAGGGACTTGAAAAGGAAACTCCAGGCATCCATCTCTGACCCTTGCGACCACCCAGTGTAACAGTGTCACCCCACCAGTGACAGTTCAGATCTGTCCCATGGCAGCATGGGGGTATAATGTTTCTGGAAAATGAAGACATGTTTTAGGAAGCCCTCCCTCCTCCCCTCACACACACACAGAAGGTGAGAGAAGATTCAGAAACAGTAAGCCTGCACCTCATGAACTTGCTCCCTGAGGCATCCCGTCAAGCTAGTCAGGCCAACCAAACCCACTGCCATCAAGAAGATTTCAACTCACAGTGACCCTATAGGACAGAGTAGAACTGCCCCATAGGGTTTCCAAGGCGCGCCTGGTAGATTCAAACTGCTGACATTTTGGTTAGTAGCCGTAGCTCTTAACCACAGGGCTCCCATATTCCCTCCTTTCAGCCACCTTTCACCTCTTACTCTGCCCTATCCCCCTGCCCCATGGCTCTGAGCGTACTTCTCTGACTGGCCAAAAAGTTTTCCTCTTCCCACAAACCCACTTCAGAGAAACTCACCCACAGCGAAGCATTTCCTAAGCATGTGCCTATTTCCCCCAAACAAATATCACTTTAAAAGATCGTGTTCACTGGCTTTTCTTATATTTGCCAAGGTGGCATATATAAATCATAGCATATTTGTACAGTAATAAAACAATATCATAAAACAATAGCACAAGGAAAACTGAAAATCATTGGCAAGTCCACCACGAGACAAACACAGGAACATTTTGTGGGATTGCTGTCCAGTCTTCCCAAAACCAGCACAAGCCACTCATGGAATCTCTTAAACATCATCAGACGTGGGCTTTAAAAGGTACTGAGAACATTCAGTCTCTGTGATCTTGGGCGGGGTGTCTGATGCCTCTCTGTCAGTTCTTGGAGGGAAGTGCAGTGTGCCCACGAGCTCTGCTCACATGGAAAAGTGTTTCAAACTCCCCAGAGCATGAGAATATAAATCAACTGCCCAGCTTTCAGAAAATCAACCGCATGCCGTCAGTGGGCGGGCTGGCCTCCCACTGGGCCACGTGACAAGGATCTCCAGACTTATAGGGGCTGGAGTGGCCTGACTAAGAAAGGCTTGTTGTCGGAAAATCGCCTTGGGGACACAAAAGGCTCCTTCTAGGTCCTTGGATGGCTGGGCAACTTGGAGGAGTGCTGCTGTCCCATGTACAAGACCCCATGTGCAAGACCCCATGCAGCATGCCACCACATGGATGAACTTTGAAGATATCATGCTGAACGAAATAAATCATTCGCAAAAAAGGCAAACCCTGCATGATCTCACTTATATGAAATAAGCAAATATATAGAAACCAAAGATCACTAGTGGTTACCAGGGTTGGGAGGGAGGGGAAAGTGGCAATTTTTGCTTAGGGAGCATTGAGTTTGTGTTAACGGTGGTAGAACGATTTGGAAAAGGAAAATGGAATGGTTGTGCAACTTGAAGAAGGTAATCAATGTCACTAAATTGTACGAGTAGAAGTTGTTGAGATCATATATGTGTTGTTATGTACATTTTCGCCACAATAAAAATATTAAAAAAAAGACTCCCTTTGGATCTCTGGGGCCAGCTATGAAGGAAAGGGGCCTTGCACTGCCTGCCTACCATCTGCCATTCCCCCCAGGGCAGGGAACTCAAGGCTATTTACCTGGTGGTTATTTGGCACTTGCCTGCCTTCTTCATGGGGTTTAAAACCCCACAAGGACAGGGACTAGGTCACTGGTCTCAAAATTGTATCCCCAGTGCCTAATAGTGTTCAATAAATAATCGTTGAGTAATAGAAGAAATAAATAGATGAGTAGAGGTCGCTATGAGTCAGAATCGACTCAACAGCAACAGAGGCAATGCGTAGACGTGGCCAGAGGCCTGACCAAGACAATTCCCAGCCTCCACTACACCTCCTCTTCACACCCCACCCTCCCCCTCAACACTTTTCCAGCTGTGTGTAACCATAAGTGCTAATCAGCAAGCCAGGAAGGCAGAGCAGAGCCCACTCAAATGAATACAAGGGCACGAGTCTTCCAGGTGAGCCCTATGACTGGGGTGATGAAGAAAAGCTAAGATCAGAAGCAACAAGCTAGGATCCTGATGATGTGAGAAAAGCCACAAAGCCTTGCTAACTGGCACCATCTCCATTCCATAAGCCCCAAACCCAGATGGCCCCTCAGAGTCATTTCATAAATTCTACCAAACATCACCTCATCACATTCAGCAGATAATATAATTCCCTGTTTTCCAGAAAAATACAGGCTATCAGATAAGAAGGCCCAAGAATCCCTCTCCCCACCCAACCCCACTTATCCCTGCTTGTCTCTTAGAGGAAAAGATACTCCCTTCCAGAGTCTGAGCAGGGCTACTCTAGCTACCTCCTCCCTGGGCTGTCTCCATCAATCAGGCAGTCAGTCACTTCCCCCAACCACACACACAAACATGTGCGCACATATCCAAAAAAAAAAAAAATCTGTTGATGTCGAATTGATTCCAGCTCATAGAGACCCTATAGGGCAGAGTAGAACTGCCTGTTATGGTTTCAAAGGCTATAATCTTTATGGAAGCAGACTGCTACATCTTTCTGCCACAGAGTGGCTGGTGAGATCATACTGTGGACCTTTCGTTTAGCAGCTGAGTGCTTAACTACTGCACCGCAGGGGCTCCTTTGTGCACATACATTGTTGTTAAGTGCCATCGAATCAGTTCCAAGCCATTGCAACCCTATGTGCAATAGAACTAAACATTGCCCAGTTGGTCCTGTACCATCTTCACAATCATTGCTATGTTTGAGCCATTGTTGCAACCACTGTTTAAATCCATCTTGTTGAGGGTCTTCCTCTTTTTTGCTGACCCTCTACCAAGCATGATGTCCTTCTCCAGGGACTGGTCCCTCCTGATAACATGTCCAAAGTACGTCAGACGAAGTCTCCACATACTCGCTTCTAAGGAGTATTCTTATATACACACCTTTAAATTTTCCTCTTCCAGTCTGTAAACATGCTCAAAACTCTTCTTTAAAATAAAATAAAATGCCCAAACACAGAACTACCTCTCTCAACTCCCTCCCAGTTTAAGGACCATCTTCATTTCTCACTTATAGAAAGAAATATATATTTGCCATCTCTGTTTTCTTTAAAATCCTAAAACCCTCTTGTCCTTGGACCCTTTCCAAGGTGACTTCTGCCAACATCACTGCAGAAATCACTCTCTCCAAAATGACCAGAAATTTCCTAATTGCCAAATCCAAATGCCTACATGCTAGATGGAAACCCTGGTGATGTAGAGGTTAAGAGCTATGGCTGCTAACCGGAAGGTTGGCAGTTCGAATCCACCAGGCACTCCTTGGAAACTCTATGGGACAGTTCTACTCTGCCCTATAGGGTCACTATGAGTCGGAATCGACTGGACAGCAACGGGTTTGTTTTTTCGTTTTGTTTTTTTTACATGCTAGATAATCTCTTTGTAACATTGATATTGACAACAACCCTCCACTTCTTGAAATGTTTTTCCCCTAGCTTCCAAGACATCATAATCTCCTGATTTTCTTCCTTTCCTTCTGGATCTCCCACTACAGCTGTTATGTGGGGTCCCCTTCCTCCCACTCCTCAAATACTAATGTATCATCACCAAATGAAAGGGTCCTGTTCTAGGTCTGTTCTCTGGCTGAATCAGCTCATTCCCAGTCAATGTTTACACGCTGATTGAACAAAGAAACGAATGAACTGCATTCACTTAAGAAAATGAACTAGTGTTCCTAGGGCCCTTTGTAAGGAGAAATAAAACGACATTTATCCTCAAAGTTTAACTGGATGATGAGTGACAGTGTTTCGATTTTGATTGAAGACATGCAGGTTCCTGGGGCATCTTCAGGGAAAAGCCCTCAGGTAACTCACGGTTTCTGAAGGGAGGCCAAGAAGGAATTTTAAATCTGTGATAAGTGTATAAAAAGTAGGAGCAATCCTTTTTTATTATATATTGCCTCCCCAGTCATTACGAAATCATTTGGTATTCATTGTGATAACACCAATCATTAATGTACTCCTTTGGCATTCGTATGGCTCTCTTATGCACTTCCATAGGAATTCCGTTGTAATTAACCATTAGTTAATGTTAATAGTAATGGACGTTTAAAATAATGTGCTACCAAATAGGGTCACTGACAGCAATGGGATCAATGCATTTAAGCACCAGAGACACGAGGGCATTTCCTTCCGGAGTGAAAAGTTTTTCAGATGGAGAAGGGAGTTGGAGGCACTGTATAATCTAAACAGGCCCAATTATCCCAGAGTCAGGGCCCAAGAGTCTTGGCTATCTCTCTGTGGGAAACCTGGATTTGAATTTAAAGAGAACTGTGACAAAAAAAAAAAAAGAACAATATGGAGAAACCCTGGTGGCAGAGTGGTTAAGAGCTACGGCTGCTAACCAAAAGGTCGGCAGTTTGAATCCACCAGCTGCTCCTTGGAAACCCTATGGGGCAGTTCTACTCAGTCCTATAGGTCACTATGAGTCAGAATTGACCTGGTGGCAACAGGTTTGGTTTTTTTGGTTTGTGACTATACGACATTTGATTCAGCACTTTTTTTCACTTAATATGCAGATCAACTACGTCCTAAATTATCTATCTCTTATTTGCTTCATTTACAAGCTATATTTTTCTGTTAGTGAGCAAATCTGGTTTTCCTAAATGACTGCTCTGGAAAAGAGGGTTGGAAGTGGTGTCATGACAAATTGCATTCTCATTCTTAGATCCAAGAAATGCTGGACCTATTAAAAACAGTAGTTTGTTAAAGGTGAGTTGCTGAGATTTACCTTCAGGTGGAGTCACTTTGAAACGCAAAATGAAGATCAGCGCTTACTTTATGGGTCTATTAGGCTTGGGTGCACTTTTGTGAAGTGCTGAGGAAAGTGGCACCTGTTTCCTCTGGAATGTGGATGGCTTCCTTTCCAGAGGTCACCCTGGTCACTGTGTATGCCCAGAAATAATTGCAGGGTTTGGCAGAACAGACATCAGGTTTTAACTGTCCACTTCATACCTCCAGCTCTGATACCCATGGTTCTTCATGAGCAGAGACACTGGGAGGAAGAAGAAAAGCCCAGGTAAAAGGAACTCCTGACTCATGTGGCTACCTGAGTCACAGGGCTCCTGAGCAGCTTGGACCACAGAGGCCTGGTCGTACAGACCATCCTTGATCTTACCTGTGCTCAGAAAAGGAAGCGGCCACACATTCTCAGAGTCCTCCCAGAAATCAGGAAGGCCACCCCTTTCCCAAAACAGGGTTCCTGTCCTTGTGGAATGCCTTATAAATCTACATGGCAATGAAAGAGCTCATTCATAAATTAACCAACAGAAATTTTACTCTGTAGTCAGATGTAAGGTAAGCACACAGGAGGGGCACACACTATCCTTGCCTCCCATGATAAGATAGTCTGTTGATTTTGGGGTGTGCATTTGGTCAGGAGGGAGCTAGAGAAATATGTGGGAACCAGAGAGGGAGGGAGAGAATAGCCCTTGATGGGGCAAGAGC
The DNA here is from genome assembly GCF_030014295.1 of Loxodonta africana. Lineage (NCBI taxonomy): Eukaryota > Metazoa > Chordata > Mammalia > Proboscidea > Elephantidae > Loxodonta > Loxodonta africana. Next base: position 33,203,365 of record NC_087352.1, read on the forward strand.
CTAAGAAGCACGAAGTGACACACCACAGGTGAACAGGGAAGGATGTTCTCTGGCGTAGATGTGTACAGATGTTCTCATGCAGCCAGGACCCCAGGACCCAGCTCCTTCTAAGACAGCACTGTGAGGACACTGTGGGGTGGACAGGCACAGCTGCCATGGGACCCGAGGCCTTCCAGGTGGGAAGAGTACTCAGCACTCTCATTTCTAGAGCCACAAGCACAACCCACATCCAGCAGGGGTGAGTGGATGGGTGGGCAATGGGACTGCATGAAAGAGCTGGTTATTAGTGTCCTGTGAAATTCCTGGACAGGTAGCTACCCTCCACCTGCCTCTCCACATCTGCATCCTCATGTGAGCCTGTCTCTCCTCTTTGGAAGTTCTCCAGAGGCCTTCCCTTGGTGGAATCCACTGGATTCTGATCGGTCCTTCTCATTCACATCAGCAACTTAGAGTGCTGGAGCCAGAAGGGGCCCAGTCACTGTCTCGTCTAACCATCTGGTGCTGCCGATGCCGATGCTCAGGGTGAGAAAAAGGTGCTGTTGGCTCCACACACATACACTCGCCCTGGTGTGGCTCTGCAAGGGTCATTCTCCATGCATCCCCTCTCCCCTGGAGATCCTCTATTTCTCTGGTACAAGAAATCTTCCAGATATGCAAAGTGGAAGGAATATTGCGTACCATGTTCAGCCCAATGTATTGTTGCAAAAGCCCAGGAGATAAAGAGAACAAAAGTACTTCAGAGATGAGAGTGCTGCACAGGAGAGGGGCTCACTGGGATACACTGGACTTCCTTGTACCCATCTGTCATGGATTGAATCCTGTCCCCCAAAAATATGTCAACTTAACTGGACCATGAGTCTCAGTATTGTGTGATTGTCCACCATTTTATGTGACTTTCCTATATGTTGTAAATCCTATCACTATGATGTAATAAGATGGATTATTGGCGATTATATTGATGGGTTTACAAGATTAGGTAGTGTCTTAAGCCAATCTCTTCTGAGATCTAAAAGAGAGAAGCGAGCAGAGGGACAGGGTATCCTCATAACACCAAGAAAGCAGCGCCAGGAGCAGAGCACGTCCTTTGGGCCTGAGGTTCCTATACTGAGATGCTCCCAGGCCAAGGAAAGTCTGAAGACAAGGACCATCCTCCAAAGCCAACAGAGAGAGAAAGCCTTTCCCTGGAGCTGGCGCCCTCAACTCGGACTTCTAGCCTACTGGACTGTAAAAGAATAAAATTCTCTTTATTAAAGCCATCCATTTGTGGTATCTCTGTTATAGCAGCACTAGGTGGCCAAGACACCATCCCACCTCCCAATACATACCTGCTGCCTCCAAATCAGCGCCACAGGGTGCTGCACACTAAACCCTGGGCCTCCTGGCATTACAGTGAATCAGCTCCTTTGACCACTTAGTGTTGTCCAGCTGCCTACAAAGGTTTCTTCTGTGTTCTAACCCCCACGATCTTATTCCTGTGAGGTCAGAGTGCAGATTCCACTCAACCCTGGGCACCGACACCATCGCGGCAGCCTCAGCAGCAGCAGCAGGGGGCGTGAAACTCTACCCAGCATTTGTCTCTTTAAGTCTCATGCAGTGAAAAACTCCACACAAACTAGCTACCTTAGTCACTGAAGGGCTGCTTCTTGCCTCTTCCATATCATGTCTATAAAAAACATAAAGTAGAAATCTTTAATTATTCTGAAAGGTCAGGCTTCAAATTATATATTTAATCTAGATTTAAAGAAGTACATTCTATAAAGAGTTATGCTGTGTGTCTAAACACCTGCTGCTTCCATTTTTCAAGGCACACACAGGCATCCCAGGCTCACAGACACACACGTAAACCAGCTCAGTCACAGCACTGGCTAGCTTTCTATTCAGAAGTTTCTTTTAGAAATTAGATATTCCAGTATCTGTCAGAAGACGGATGATTCTGCCATGGCAAATAGTAATAATAATAGTAAGAAAAAAGACTATTTTCACCTACTTCAATTGCTAACTGGGAAGTGGGAGATATTGATATTACAATTTCTGAGGAAACGTTCCTTCCTTCCTTCCTTTCTTTCTCCTTCTTTCCCTCCTTCCTCCCTTCCTTCCTACTTCCCTCCCCCATCCCTCTTTCCCTTTTAGACAAAGGTCTGTTAGGTAGGCTCAAAGGGGCAGGAAGGCTATGGCCAAAGGGGAAGGAAGGCTGTGATTAGCAGTGGTTGAGGAGGGCCCAGAGTGGATGTCAGGTGGGTGGAGCAGCAGGCAGGGCCAGGGAATGGCTCCAAGGGGGGAATGAACGTACCTATATTTTGGGGATAATGGGGATCAGAGTTCTGACTGTCAGAGAAGGAAGGCACAGATATGGAAAGGGAGAAGGCCGTAATGAACTCTGTGGTGTTGGATTCTGTCGTAGTCATCTAGTGCTGCTATAACAGAAATACCGCAAGTGGATGGCTTTAACAGAGAGAAGTTTATTTTCTTGCAGTAAAGCAGGGTAAAAGTCCAAATTCAGGGTGTCAGCTCCAGGGGAAGTTTTTCTCTCTCTGTCAGCACTGGAGGAAGGTCTTTTTTGCCAATCTTCCCCTAGACTAGGAGCTTCTCTGCGTAGGAACCCCGGGTCTAAAGGATGCACTGTGCTCCTGGTGCTTCTTTCTTGGTGGTATGAGGTCCCCAGCCTTCTGCTTGTTTCCTTTCTTTTTTATCTCTTGAAAGATAAAAGATGGTGCAGGCCACACCCCAGAGAAACTCCCTGCACATTGGATCAGGGATGTGACCTGGGTAAGGGTGGTGTTACAATCCCACCCTAATCCTTTTTAACATAAAATTACAATCACAAAATGGAGGACAACCACACAATACTGGAAATCATGGCCTAGCCACATTCTGGGGGGGACATAATTTAATCTGTGACAGATTCAAATTAGAGTTATTGGTGCATCCTCATGGTTTTTGGTCAGTCGGTCAGTTGGTGGGTCAATTGATCGATAGATAGTATATAGATGATGATGATAGATAAATGATACAGAATAGAGAGATGATAGGTAACAAAGAAATAGATGATAGACATAGATAATACTTAGCTGATAGATCAATGTAGAGAGATAGTAGATAAGTAGCGTATTGTTATGCAAATAACATGTGCCTTCTGCAGTTGTTTGCCAGTTGAGGTTGCACCCCTGACCCCAGGTATTTTTGTAAGTGTACTATGCTAATTTTTTTTCACAACAACATGTAGAAGAGGATTGGCATTGGCTTGTGAGGGCGCCTTGTGGGAAGAGGGTGTGGCCGGCAAACAAATGAAGAAGGCATGCATTATTTGTGTAAAAATATGGTAGATAAAGAGATGTAAATATGGGTATATATATACGCCTATATTATACACATATACGTTCATATCTAGGGGCATATATTTTCTAGCTTTGAGTGTCTGTAAGCAGCAATATTATAGTAGCAACAAGCACACCTACCCCCAGTTCTTTCTAAATATGAATCTATACTAAAAGAACAAGGGTTCCTTGGAGAAATGGCTAATATCAGACTGGGGTAGGAAAAGAACAAGATGAGCTTGGAATATAATTTTGTTTTAGGATAAAAGTGACTCAACAACGTTAAGCACATGTCACAGGGACATAGAAGTAATCTCAAAGATGTTCCTACTGGCCAAAACCAGGACAATTTACAAATCAATAGAAAGAATGACCGTAAACAGATATAACCCTTTGAATAAAATAGTAATCTAAGTGTCCAAACTGATAAATTTCTACTTATTAGCAAGAAAAATTTCTTTGTAATAAAAAAAAAAGCCAACTAATAAATGTAATAGCAATGATATATGTAGACACTCACCATTTGGTAACCATCAGGAAAATAATTCAGGTAGGAGCCCACAATAGACACTAAAACCGGTAGGTGGAAGTTGGAGGAAGAGGAGGCTTTTACATGCTCTCCAATTATTTCCACATCCAACACTTAGTAATTCCAAGGGGAAGATGAAGCAACTTCCCAGAGGAGGCACTTGGCAAAGGTTAGCTCCTCAGTAATAGGGCAAGTCTGTATTGCATGTTCCCTGAAAGGATCAAGAGAAGAACATGGCATCAAAACTTCTCTGATTTCCAATCTCTAGCCATTAAAAAAAATAGAGAAATGCAAATCAAAACCACAGTGAGATACCATCTCACCCCAGCATTACTGGCGTGAATTAATAAAACAGGAAATAACAAATGCTGAAGAGACTGCGGGGAGATCAGAGCTCTTACGCACTGCTGGTGGGAATGCAAAATGATACAACCATTTTGGAAAATGATATGGTGCTTCCTTAGAAAGCTAGGAACAGAAATATGATCAAGCAATCCCACTCTTATGAATATATCCTAGAGAAATAAGAGTCATCACATGAATAGACATATGCACACCCATGTTCCTTGCAGCATTGTTCACAATAGCAAAAAGATGGAAACAACCTAGATGCCCGTCAACAGATGAATGGATAAACAAACTGTGGTACACACACACAGTGGAGTATTATGCAATGATAAAGAACAATGATGAATTTGGGAAGCATCTCATAACATGGATGAATCTAGAGGGCATTTTGCTGAGTGAAAATAAGTCAATCACAATAGGAAAAATATTGTATGAGACCACTACTGCAAATACTCATGAAAAGGTTTACATAAAAAAAAGAAACAATCTTTGATGGCTACGAGGGAGGGGATGAAAAAACACTGAATAGACAATAGGCAAGTGGAAGTTTTGGTGAAGGGTAAGACAGTACACAATACTGGGGAAGCCAGAACAGCCTGTACAAGGCAAGGTCATGGTATCTCCATAAAAAAAAAAATTTTTTTTTTTTTTTTTTTAGACACATCTAAACTCTCTGAGGGACCAAATTGCTGGGCTGAGGGCTGTGGGGACCATGATCTCAGGCAATATATAGCTCAATTGGCATAACATAGTTTATAAAGAATATATTCTATATTCTACTTTGGTGAGTAATGTCTGGGGTCTTAAAAGCCTGTGAGCGGTCATCTAAGATACTCCACTGGTCTCACCCCTTCGGGAACAAGGAAGAATGAAGAAAACTGAAGATACAAGGGAAAGATTAATCCAAAGGACTAACGGACCACATCTACCACAGCCTCCACCAGAATGAGTCCAGTACAACGAGATGGTGCCCAACTACCACCACTGACTGTTCTGACTGGGATCACAATAGAGGGTCCCGGACAGAGCTGGAGAAAAATGTAGAACAAAATTCTAACTCAAAAAGGAAGACCAGACTTGCTAGCCTAACAGAGACTGGAGAAACCCTGAGAGTATGGCCACCGGATACCCCTTCAGCTCAGTAATGAGGTCACTTCTGAGGTTCACTCTTCAGCCAAAGATCGAACAGACCCATGAAGGAAAACAAGACTAAAAGGGTGCACCAGCCCTGGGGCAGGGACTGGAAGGCAGAAGGGAACAGGAAAGCTGGTAATAGGGAACCCAGGGTGCAGAAGGGAACGTGTTGACATGTCATGGGGTTGTTAAACAATGCCAGAGAACAATGTGTGTACTAACTGTTTGATAACAAACTAGTTTGTTCTGTAAACCTTCACCTAAAGTACCAAAAAAAAAAACCTTCCATGATTTTCCAGCCACAGGTGTGAAGCCTGGGTCTACTCACGAGGAAACATCAGATAAAACCATATTGAGGGGCAATCTACAGGATAGCTGGCCATGATGTTCAAAAATGTCAAGGTCATGAAGATAAAGGAAACTATGCCAGACTGTAGGATACCAGAGAGACGAGACAGGTGTTGGGACCATCAGCCTGGGCTGGACCCACTGGACATTATTGGACAACTGATGAAATTTTTAAGAGCCTTGGGGCAATGGGTATGTGGGCATTCATTGTACTATTCTTGCAATGTTTCTGTAAGTCTGAAATTATTTTAAAATAAATAAACAAATAATTCCTGCAGGAAAGGCTGAAGTCTACAAAAAGACCGACTGGTGCAGTAAGTATTTCCCAATATCTGTTCCCATTCCCAATGAGCTTGACCAACTGTAAGGATTTCACAGAAATGTTTTGTGGTGAAAGGAAATATTTTTGAAGATACTCGGAATTGATGGACTGAGTTTCTAGACTGACAGTTCTTTTTACTAACAAAACAGAGCTGAGACAGTTGGTGGTTTGAGCCTGGCAATGAATATGTATTTTTTGCCTTGCTGGTGACTTTTCTCATTTATCAGTGGACACAAAGGACGACACTCCCGTTCTCAATAAACGTCAATGGTTCCAATTTGCCCATAGAATTAAGTCCAAACCATTTAGTCCAGTATCTGAGGCCTTCAGAAGTACGACCTCTGACCTTCCATTGTAGGTCAAATTCCTGCCACATCCATCCCATCACACTTTCCTAACATGCCATACACAATCATGCTTTCATTCATACAAAGTCCTGCCACCTCATGCCCTCTCCCTGAAATTTTCTCCATCCAGTGCCCCTCCCCCTCAAAAACCAAAACCAGACCTGTTGCCTTTGAGTCAATTCTGACTCATATCAACTGCATAGGACAGAGTAGAACTGCCCCATACGGTTTCCAAGGAGCAGCTGGTGGATTCAAACTGCTGACCTTTTAGCAGCTGAACTCTTAACTACTGTACCACCAGGGCTCCATATATTCCCAAAGGACTAGTCATTTATTAGATGATTCAAGTCCCATGAAATACTCTACACAGTTTTCAGAACATAGTAGGTACTCAGTAAATTCCTGCTGAATCTATCTTTCCACAGTCAATAGCTTCTGTATAAAAAGACCTGGGTCAAACACTCGCAGAATTGCTGACCACTGAAATACAGGGAGTTTTTTTTTTAATTAAGCACACACACGCGTTGGATGAGACTCACAAAAACTACCTTGATGACCTTTTCATTTGAGCAGGATAATAGAAGTTCAAATGTGCGAACAGTTTGCACTTGCCTACTAACCAAAAGTTGGCAGTTGGAGCCCACCCAGCAGTACCATGAAAGACCTAGTGATCTACTTCCTTAAAGATTACAGCCTAGAAAACCCAGTGGGACTGAGTTCTACCCTGTAACACACATGGTCGCCGTAAGTCAGAATTGACTGATGGCAACAAGTTTGGGTTTTGGTTTATCTTGTGTTCCTGTATTTGTTGTTGATTTTATTGGGTGCTTTTGAGTAGATGCCTACTCATAGTGACCCCATGTGACAGGGTAGAACTGCCCGCATAGGATTTTCTAGGCTATAATCTTTACAGGAGCAGATCACGAGGTCTTTCTCCCACAGAGCTGATGGGTGGGTTTGAACCACCAACCTTTAGGTTAGCACCTAAGTGCTTAATCACTGTGCCACCAGGGCTCCTAGTTTCAGTATTCACTGGGCACAAAATGCTAAGAAAAATGCTTATTTTCATTTACTGTAATATAATCCTATCTACATTCTTTCCAGGCTCACTATAACAAGGTGTGAGTGGCATTCTATCTAACTTGAATCACTGATCACATCTGGTCTCACTGAAACATCCTCACTGGTTTCAACTCAATAAGTCAATGACTAAAGGACAATGAGAGCACTAGTAGGTTCAAGAATAACTTATCGGAAGCACGTTTACAAGTATTTCATTGGTTGATACAGTGATAAAGTCATCCAAAGAAAGTATATGGGTCTTTTCCCCTCTTATTTGAAAATGTCAATACAGTAGTGTAAGACATTTTGGTTAAAACAATTTTGTAAATAGAGAACTTACTACCCAAGAAGGAAAAAAATTTTTTCCCAAGCAAGTAGAATGCATTCCTACTCTCCATTTTACAACTCGCATGAGAACAGACTGAAACCTTACAAGCTGGTAGGCATTCCATCCTTCCAATGGCAGAGCACCTGACAACGGCTGTAAAACTTTTATCATAGGTGGGTTTGTCCAGCAGAAAGCTCATGCCTCTCAGGAGCTAGACGTCATTCACTGGGACACAAAACGCAAAAACCTCGTGTTAAACCTCACTCTATAGGAAATCATGTTGTTGTATTTTTAGGTGCCATCAAATGGATGCAACACTGAAACCTGTCTATGCCAAGAAATTTGGAAGACATCTACCTGGCCAACTGACTAAAAGAGATCCACATACATGCCCATTCTAAAGAAATATGATCCAATGGAATGCAGATATTTTAGAACAATATCATTAATATCATATGCAAAATTTTGCTGAAGATAACTCAAAAATAGTTGCAGTAGTGCATCAACAAGGAACTGCCAGAAATTCAAGCCGGTTTCAGAAGAGGATGTGGAACCAGGGATATCATTGCTGAAAGCAGAGAATACCAGATAGATGTTTATCTGCATTTTATCAACTATGCAAAGGCATTCAACTGTGTGGATCATAACAAATTATGCATAGCATTGCAAAGAATGGGAATTACAAAACACATAATCGTGCAAAGTGTACCTCCCCAAGTTACACTTCAATAGCTCTGTTCATAGTGTGCAATTAAATGTCATAAAACTTCATTTCCTCCAAGACCTGTCTGTAATCAGAGTGGTCAATGGCCCAGCAGTATCAGCATCACCTGGGACCTTGTTAGAAACAGAACTTACTTATCAAAAAGACCTTTGGGTAGACAGTGAACAGAGGAAAGTTTGAGAGGCACTGCTCTATCCTAAATTAGGAAGTTTGCTTTACTAATTTAAAAGAAGAAGAAGAGAAGTTTGTGGTCCACACAATGTTAAGAACTTTCTTCCCAGGATCATTGAACAAAATTAAGAAAAGCAAGAAAATTTAATCTTGCTCCAGAAAGAGTAGATTATGACTTCTCAGAAATGCCCTTGGACTGATTGTTGTTGTTAATTGCCGTCATGTTGGCTCTGACTCATGGTGGCCCTATGTGTAACAGATTGAAACATTGCCAGGTCCTGCTCTATCTCCATGATCTGTGATATGTTGAGGCCATTGCTGAGGATATTGTGTCAATCCATCTCATGAAGTATTTTCCTTGTTTTTGCTGACTCTCTACCAAACATTGGCGCAATCAGAGATGGATTAAACATTCTGACCATTCTAGCTGTTTCCACAAGTGGACTCTGAGAGCACTTGGATATTTGAGAGGGGCACAGCTCCTAGCCAATTTTGCTCCTCTCCTGTAGAAGAAAGCCCTGATCTTTAACGGAACCCAGCTAGTACTAATGTGGAAGGCTAGAGAAGGAAGGGCTTCCCAGACAGTCAGGAAGCCTCTGTTGATGGCAAAGTTTCCAAACCTCAGTGCAAAGAGCAACTCTAAATACTCTGCCTTCCTGTTATGACTGAATTGTGTCCCCCCCAAAAGATATAGCCAAGTCCTAACTCCTGTACCGGCGAACATGTCCTTATTTGGAAATAGGGTCTTTGCATGTAACTAGTTTCCATGTAACTAGTTAACATGAGGTCATTCTGAGTAGGGTGAGTCCTAATCCAATATGAGTGGTGTTCTTCTAAGAAGTTAAGACAAGACACAGACACAGGAGCACAGGGGAAGAAGGCCATGTGAAGACAGAGGCAGAGACTGGAGTAAAACCTCTACAAGTCATGGAACGCCAAGGATTGCCAGGAACCACCAGAAGCTAGGAAGAGACAAAGAAGGATCCTCCCCCTAGAGCCTTTTCAGAGAGAGTGTGGCCCTGCTAACACCCTGGATTTGACTCCTTGCCTCCAGAACTGTGAAAGAATAAAACTCTGTTGTTAAAATACACCAAGTTTGTGGTTCTTTGTTACAACAGCCTTAAGAAATCAATACACTTCCACTCTTACTTCTTGCCCTTGCAATTAAGAATTGGCTGAGGTTAGATTCCAAGGTAGTCGGACGGGTGGTAGATGAGATCTTTCCTTCACCCGAGGCCTGGCTGCTTTCACAAATGGACCCCAGCAACCAGCAAAGGACAACACACATCACACCCCAGTACAGCCTCCTTCAGCAGACAACACCCCAGATGAATTTCGGAACGGAGCCCCAACAAAAAATCACACTGGGTGGCATTGCTCCCTTGTCTCAGTGCACAATCTCTGTATCTAAATGCATGACCAACCATACTGCAGTGCACTCCGAAAATTCATCTTCATCACGCTTCTTCAAGTACCATCTGCAGATTTTTGGTGGGGAAAGAGAATTTATCTTTCCTTCCTACAAATTTTGCAAGAAAGTAACTATCACACAACGAGCAATCCCCCTCCCGGCCCAGCTCTCTAATCATGATGACTATTTTTTTATTCACAGCGCACTTCGTCTGAAATAATGAGTTTTTCAGCACAACGAGCCCCATGGTGGCTTGATGAATTAATTCACTGGCGGAGAGTACTCAGATAAAAGCCCAGGTCTGTTGCCATCAAGTAGATTCTGACTCATAGTGACCCTGTAGGACAGAGTGGAACTGCTCCACAGGGTTTCCAAGGCTATAAATCTTTATGGGAGCAGACTGCCACATCTTTCTTCTGCGGAGCAGCTGGTGGGTTCGAATCGCTGGCCTTATGGTTAGCAGCCGAGCACTTTAACCACTGCACCACCAGGGCTCCAACTCAAATAAAAAGACACAAGAAACATGAGCATAGGCAGGATGCCATCCTTCCAGGCCCAGGTAGGTCTGTAGTACCCCCTGCTAAAAATCACAGGGACAGATGACATTTGTGTGTCTATCGTGGGTGAATATGATGCTTCCACGGCTGGATCTAAATGGGAGATCACACATGAGTGATTAGGCCCCCGGTTACATTGCATTCTGTGGCTATTGGGTGCCCAGCCCGTTTCTAAGTAAAGAGAAAGCCCCTGTGTTGTCTGAAAGCTCACTCACAGGAGCTAAGGTGGCCCCTGGGTATCTGCTAACAACAGCTGTAAACCACCCCGACGTGGCAAGCAGCTTGAGGCCTCCGGGCAGATTCCAGAGCTGAGAGTTTAGGAACATCTCGGACATAGGGAAGGACATCCTGTTTTCCCTCAAGGGCTGTATTTACAACCCTGGAGAAGACTCCAAACTGTACCTCATGGTCATAAATCCCCAACTCCAGCCACAGCTGTGTCTTCCTCATTCTTAGCTGCTGTGCCTTTTGAACTTATTTATTACATTAAAAAAAAAAAAAAAATCACCTCCTTTCTAATTTGCATTTGGATTGGTGGCTTCCTCAAAACCTCTGTGGATTGGCTAAGACACCAAACACCAGGGCAAAGCGCAGCTGTGAAGCTCTTCCTCCCCCTTCCCCCGACCTTCTGTTTAAGAACCGGCTGCAGTTAGATCCAGACGTGGCAGACGGGTGATAGATGGATCTTTCCTTCAGATCAAGTCCAACTGCTCTCACAGTGGAAGACTCAGACCTAGAACCTACCTCCTTCCCATTGGTTGCTTGTTCTTCTCCAACTGTAAATACACAAAAGTGTCCAGGCGTTGCATTAGGAAGTTGGCAGGGGGCAGGCACTTCAGGTAGGTCAAGATGACATCAAGGGCATTGATTATTGGCAGTGCCCTGGGGGTCCCCTCTCAGCGGCCCCTCCCACTCGGAGGTTCCTCACTGATTGTAGGTGAGCCCTGGGTCAGCCAGAGCTGCACGGTGAGATGCGCTCAGCTGCTGTTGGTCACAGTAACCAGGTCATGTCCACCAGGTGTCATGGTGGGGTCAGGGCATGAGCAGGGTGCAGTTGCCACCCCAGGGAAGGGCTCAGAGCCTCCACCTGCCACCCCAGCTGAGCTATCACCTCACAGCAGCAGCCTCCCAGAGTGGCAGAGGCGGAATGCACAGCACCTGTTTGCAATATGCTTCATTATCATCAATAGGCGTGTAGCCATTAAGGAGGAAACAGGGATCAAACCCAGCTGCACCGGGGAGAGCACTCCTTGCCTTTGATACTAGGACTTCCACACTCATTTGGGGTGATTAGAAGCCAGAAGCCATAGCAAGGACCCCCCAGAGAAAGCTCTGTAATCTCGGGTGCTCAGAGTCATCCGTTCACTCTGGGTGTGAGCTGCCAGACATTTGTTTCAATTCCATTTTTTCCTCGTTGCTGTGTTGAAAGCTGTGCCTGTTGATTGGTTGGTTGGGTAGATGGTTTTACATTTATTTGCTTTTCCTTTCTACCTGGTTCACCTCTGTGAGGAGGAAATCAAGGCCCAGGTGATAGGACACGTTGACAGGAAGGCGTGTCGTTAAGCAGTGGCCCCGTGTGCTGGGTCTTGGCACCTCATTGCCCCTTCAGCATATTTGTCTTCTTGCTTGCACACCTCAGGTCACAGCGTGCAGCACTGGGTCAGACATGTTGCCAGCCAATTGCTTTAGCCTCTAATATCCATCACCCTGAAAGGGAAAGGCTTCGTTGGGGCAGCTCCCGTGTTGTTGGCTAAAGTTGCTTTTTCTCAAAATTTCTGGAAGCTTGGGAAAAACAATGCACAAAGTGATCATCAGAAAGGCCAAAATTAACTTACCAGTTCTGGTCAGAGATGGTGGCCCAGGTTGAGATGAGCAGGGAGACAAAGGAAGCCCGCCTGCTCTCTAATGCGCCCCCCGGCCCGGGCTGAGGACGAGTGCTCCATGGTGACGGACCCGCAAACTCCACAGCATGTTTCTGTGAATGAGCTGGAGCAGTCACTGAAACACCAAGTAGATACCAAAAAAAAAAAAAAAAAACCCTAAACCTGTTGCTGTAGAGTCAATTCCAATTCATACCAACCCTACAGGACAGAGTAGAACTGCCCCCACGGGGTTTCCAAGGAGCTGCTGATAGATTCAAACTGTTGACGTGGTTAGCAGCCGAGCTCTTAACCACTGCGCCACCAGAGGGGCTTTTCTCCCCGGGGAACAGAAATAATCCTAGATGCTCTACCTCTCCCCCTTCCTCTCCACGTGTTCTTCTATCTTCTTTCTCTCTAGGACATATGGCTCAGTCAGTATGGGAAGTAGGAATAGGGGTAACCTGGATAGCGTCGACTTCTTATATTCACAAAGTTCAGTGACATGAACGTGTCACTGGTTGTATTAGTTTCCAAGGGCTGCTGTAAAGAAGTATCACAAACTAGGCAGCTCATAAGAAGAGAAATGTATTGTCTCAGCATTCTGGGGGAGAAATGTTCTAATTCAGGATATCAGCAGGGCCATGCTCCCTCTAAAGGCTCTAGGGGAGCATCCTTCCTTGTCCCTGCTGGCGTCTGGTGGCCCCCGGCATTCCTTGGCTTGTGGCAACATCACTCCAATCTCTGTCTCTGTCTTCACATGGCCATCTTCCTTCTGTGTGTCTGCATCTCTTCTCCTTTTATAAAGACACCACTCAGATGGGATTAGGACTCTCCCTACTCCAGTGTGGCCTCACCTTAACTGATAATGTCTTCAAAGATCCTATTTCTCAACAAGGTCACATTCACAGGTACCGGGGCTACAGCTTCAACACCTTTTCTGGGGGACACAATTCAGTACATAACACTATTGATTCTCTGTCTCCGGAAACAAAACCAGCAACGAGCTGAGGCGGCCATCCTCACAAAGACCTTAAAAGTATTTGCTGAAGGCAAAGACCAGGTAGCAGGGCGGTAGGGTGGGGTTTTCTACCTGCAAAAATAAATCCGGCTGACAAATGGTTTAAAATGATTGATTTGAACTTTTTCCCCTCTTTGTAGCAAGAGGGAAGGTCTGCGAAGTCTCCAGTCAAAATGGTTCATGAATAGGTAATCACAACAACCGGAACCATCTTTTGATCGCCTGACAGATCGCTTCGCCTGTGAAATCCACATGATTGATGGCTGTTGACTGACAATGGGCTTTATGGAATAATGAGCACAGTCCCAGACGGCAAACTGCTGAATGCACAACGAAACACCCTCCCCAAGAGGTGTAAACAAGTAGTGATGGAGGGGCCTATCACTCCAAACTACCCCCAAACCAATCCACGACTCGAATCACAAGGAGAATGCTGTGATCGCATTAGCCACGGAGCTGCCGAGAACATTTTCCTTCTTCATGAAAAGGCCTCTTTGCAGTTGTAGGCAAAGAGCTCCTCACAGCCCCAACCTTCAAGCAGAAAACACTGCAGCATTGTAGGGGGTGATTTTGTCACAGGAAGGGAGTACTCTTGGTACCTTCACTGCAGTAAGGTCCAGGAAATACAACATGTATTCAAATCACACTAAATTATGTGCTCGGGAAAATGCTTAGGCCCATCAATAACCTCAATGAAAAATAAAACTCTATGTACTTCTGAGACCCCCAAGTTAGCAGGAGAAGAAAAACACATGCTATGGAATAAAGCTTGACTTACACGCTCTTCAGAAAAGAGAGTGGATAAAAGTCTGGCATTCGTTGATTCAAAGGTTACTTGTAAGTCAAACTTGATTTAGTTGACACGCAATGTTATTTTTGTCATATTTAGAATCCAGCTGAGCTCGGGCCAGGTAACTGAGTTGCATGGGGGAGGCTGAGAGGAGGCTGGCTTGGAACTGAGCTGACCCCATGGGTCCATGGCAGGAACCTGGGGCAGACAGACATAGCTGCAGGGGCCGGAAGTCCACTCTGGTCACAGAGCATGGGGCCCTGAAGGCATAGCCATCAATACCAGGGTAATGAAGACAGCAGTCATTCTCAGACATGAGATAGGGCAGAGGGCCCAAGCTCAAGTTGCAGGGTATCCTTGAGCACAGCACCCTGATAGGAACTCCTCCTAGGAGCAGGGTGCTGAGGCCCAAGGAGACAGAGCATATAGGAATATAATGGTGCTCTGCCTGCTCCACCAGCCCACCTCGTCCTGCTTACCGCTGTGTTTTCTTTGTAGTTATCACCTCTAGTGTGCTATGTGGAAGTCAACACACTCGGCTGCTAACCAAAAGGTTAGAGGTTTGAGTCCACCCAGAGATGGAGTATAAAAATGGCCTGGTGATCTACTTCCAAAAACTTAGCCATTGAAAATCCTGTGGAGTACAGTTCTTCTCTGTCACACATGGGGTCGCCATGAGTCAGAGTCAACTCTACTGGAACTGATTTGGTTTGCTGGTTTAGTGTGCTACGTAATTTACTTGCTATTTTTTTTTTTTTTAATTGTCTGTTCCCCTCTCCCACAAATATAATCTCCTTGAGGGCAGGAATTTTTGCCTAGAACAGTGCTTGGAACGTAGTAGGTACTCAATAAATACGTTGAATGAGTAAATCGATCAATCAATCTTTACTAGGAGTATTCGGCATGTAGCATTTCCTCCAAGTTATTGGAAATTCATCAGACAAACATCTATTGAGTGTCTGCCTTGTGCCAGACACTGTTCTAGGACACAGAAAATGGGAATATCTCTCAGAGCTCCACCAAACTCTTTTCTACAAAGTGTCACCGCCAATATATTCCTGCTACTCCAAGAGAGGAGAACTAGTCCAGCCAGTCTCAGATCTCCTTCCTCTTTGGGCCAGGGAGGAAGAGGAGGGGCAGATTAGACTCTAGAAGTTTCCATAGGGCTGAGGCTAAGCATCTTATCTAAGGTTTCAGTACATGAAACTACAGGACAGAGAGGACTTCTAGAGCTGAAAACCAAACTGGACACCAAGGCCATGGGCTGTCGACATGTCAGAAGTCAAGACAAAAAGTCAAAGCAAAGGTAGGGAGGCATGTGGGCTGAGGAAAGAGGGGAATTTGACAGAGCATGAGGGCTTACATGTATGTAGTGGCTGCATATGACAGGACCACGATAGAAGGGGGCAATGAAGACAACCATGGAAACTGCCCATGCCGTCACCCCACCCCCCCCAAAAAAAACCAGTGACATAGATATACAGAACCAGCTCCGGTGTAAAGACCAACACCAAAGGGAGAAAACTCTTGGATGCAAAAGTTAATCTGGTCCTTGGAGGATGAAGGATTTTTCCTGTTTAACAAGGACCACCCGTGAATGCAGAAGACGTGAACTCAAGGGCCCTCGGTAGCCTTCTAATAGAGTTGCTGAAAATTAATGAGACCCCAAGTCTGAAACATTTCAATCTCGAGAGTAGGAGTCATGCCTTTGTCATATGCTGAGCTGTATTTAATCAATATTTATTTCAGCATTATTAGCTGTAAGAACAATAATAGGGGGAAAAAAGTGTCATGTAAATATAAGGTCTTATTAGAGCTAGCAAATTGGATGCATATGCTGATTAATTGGAATGTGTTTGGGTATTCTTCAAGTTGGATTGCCAAGTTTCTGGATCTCAGTTTGAACTGGTGACTTTCAGAATTGATGCTGAGGGCACAAGACAGTGCTAATTAGTGCATGAGCTCTTCACATCTGAGAATCTGGGAACGCGTCCTTCTTGGGTCAAAAGTGAAAATGAGCTTGGTTCTCTCACTCTGATCCCTGCTGACGTGGCCTGCACCACAGAACCATCCTGTTATTTGGCACCGCCACCAGGCCGTGTCAGGACGGTGGCAGATCCAGGCCAGACTGCAGCAGGTAGGAGAATTCCAGAGCACGTCCTCACAGGCATAAATGGCATGAGCAACAGCTCCAGCCTTCTGATTTCCTGTGCAGTAAATTCACATGGACTGATTTCAGGAGGAAAAAAGAAAGAGATTAACGATGCATATCCAAGCTAAAAGATGGTGTTAGCTACTTTACTTCACTACAAGTGCTATGTCTCATTAAGTGTGCGCCATAATCCCAAGTTGCATAAGCATGTACAATGATGCAGTACATCAGGACACAGACTACACAGCGAAGTGCCCCAGGACCTCACACATCACCTGCAGCCGGTGTGTGTTCCAGGCATGATCGAAATGTTTGGCAGTTATTTCTCATTCGCCATTCCAACATGGGGCCTCCGAGATGGAATTCAGATGCAGGGACAAGTTCAGGACTGGGCTTGGGCACAACCAGGCAGGCGGGTCATAAGGGATGGCTACTGGCTATCACAGAGACCCAGGAATGGCACCAATGGTTAAGCACTCAACTACTAACCGAAAGGTTGGAGGTTGGAATCCACCCAGAGGCACCTCGGAAGAAAGGCCTAACAATCTACTTCCAAAAAATCAGCCACTGCAAACCCTATGGAGCACCGTTCTACTCTGATACCCAGAGGGTCACGGTGAGTCAGGATTGACTTAATGTCAACTGGTTTGGTTTTTGTTTTATTATTTTTAATTGGTTCTCACGTCTATTCATCCATTCACTCATTCATCAGCTGTGTTGAAGACTGCCCTGGGAAGTCACCAAACTCCCAGACGCCAAGCAGGAGTTCCCGTGGGCTCGCATCAGTACACACAGACCAGGCTATGATACAAAGTAACCCCATCAGCCCTGCAAAGACAGCCAGGTAGGAGGTCGCATGGGCCACAGGTACCAAACTCCACCAAAGTGGGAGGACACGTGCTAGGATGGTGGACAGAGAAGTCAGACTGGTGCAGTCTGAGCCCTCAGAGCCATCAGTGTTCTGTGGTATACGAGAGGAGGCCCAATTATAATAGGACACTCCACTACCAGATTAAGCCCTTGGCTTATGGCAGCCTAAAACATGGCACAATTCAACAACAGGAGCTTAGGCCTGGATTGAGCTTCACAGAAAAGAGAGAAATTGTTAGAATCTACCTCTTTGGATCTTCCAACTTCATAGAAAATTACCAGATACTGGGGAGACAAGAGAAACAAGGCAAAAGATTAGGACAAGCACCCCATAGTCTTACAGGTAGAGCATAGGGACCAAAGAACATTTTATTGATACCTGGTACAGACAAACTAAGTGAGAACAAGGGGCATGTCCACAGCCAGTCAGGCAGGCCAATACAATCCATGCACCGAAATACACTTTGGCGTGTCCCAGAGTTTCATTTATTCAAGAACTACCACCAGGCCCTGCAGTAAACACCATCCTTTGTACAGGGGGAGCCCTCACACCCCGGCCTCTGGCACGCACACCCTAAAACTCTGGCAACTCAAAGCATTGTTGAAATTCGCCTTGGAATCTGCATTTGCTACAACCAAATGGACTTGGGTTCCTTGGACCCTTCTACCACTTCTCCAGGGCAGCCATTACTGAGAAGCCTCTGGGTCCCTTCTGCCCCACCCTCGGGGCATCAACGTCCCTGAGAATTATTAGTTGGCTTTCAGGGATACCTAATGACTTCATCAATAATACTTACCACTTCCAAAGGTCATTGGGGAAGGAAGAGCAGGCGACACATCCCCCTGCAGTGGGTGCTGGGTGGGCAGCTACTCAGGGTCACCACCGTGTCCAGGTGCCTCTAACTGATGGTCAGGATGAATATGACGAGGTAGCGGTCCATGTGAGGACAGGCCCAGTGCTGTCTGCAGGGAAATGCCACACAGCCCCATCCCAGAGCGAAAATCCCATCATCTGTCCTTCACATTTCATAGCAAATTTGCCATTTAATCTCCAAGACAGAGTTACTTATTCTCCACCTGCCTCTCAGGCGCAGGACACAGTTTCGTGCCACTCATGCAGGCCCTAGCACGGGCCATCACCCTCGCCAATCAGGTCCTCTTTTTCATTAGCGCCCACCCTTCCCAAGGTGGCCTCTTTACAGATGGCTGATCAGCCATCAACACCAGTTTGTCTCAATCAAAAAAGCACCTGTAACTTCTCATTTACAAACTGTACCTCGAGAAACACATTAGTGGGAGGCATGGCGAGTCAAGGGGTCACGACAATGGGGTTTCTTTTCTTTTTTTTTTTTTTTCCCTTTATGAGATAAGGCAGCCAAATTCCCTGCTAAAAAAAAAGAAAAATCCATAATTTCCCTATCACTCCGCAGACCTCAACACAGACTTCAGCCTACCCTAATTACTGATATTTATAGTAGCCCCTTTGAGTTAAGTTGGGAATTAATAAATCCTAGTGGCACAATGGTTAAGCACTCAGCTGCTAACCAAAAGGTTGGCAGTTCGAACCCACCAGCAACTCCACAGGAGAAAGACCTGGCGATCTGCTCCCATAAAGATTACAGCCTAGGGCACTCTATGGGGCAGTTGTACTTTACCACATGGGGTTGCTATGAGTCGGAATTAACAGCATCTAACAACAACAACAATTTCTGATTTTAGAAATTAAGGTAAAGGGGTAAATAACTTTCCCTCACCCAGGGCCCCAGGAAGTCATTTGTATAGTTTAAAAAGAATACATGAACCAATGTGCAATCTAAAATTTAGACACCAATTTTTTTAATGTTACCTCTTGAGAGAGTTTTTAGTGAAGGCATAATCAAGGCTCCTGACATCACTCCTTCTTAGGAAGAAGGAGGAAGGAAGGAAGGGAAGAGAGAGGGAAAGAGGGGGGAATGCCGTAAAGGCAGACAGACAAGACACTGGGAGACGCCGAGAACATTCCGGAGCCTCCCCTCCGTCTCACAGGCCAGCTGGGTTGTACCCCGTGACCCTACCTGGCAGAGGTCAATCATGTATACTTTTCCAAAGGCTGCTAGATCCACCCTGGGAACGCTAACTTTAGTGACAAGAGACTCTAAAATGATTTTCTTATCTTGCCCATCCTTCTTGTATTTCACCTGGGCAAGTGTAACATGGGACACACACACTCAGCAATCATATTTGTCACCACATGAAGGGGACAACCTAACAGTCAGTTCCTGGTGAGTAAGTGCAATTGTTTATTAATGGGGGTTTGAAAATTCATCATTGTAGACACAAAGCAGGGCCTCCTAAATTGATCCTGGGCCCTTTGTTTATTCATTATTTATACCTTGGGAACTGGTAATGTTCCTTAATTCTATTCTATATAGAAATAGATAGATGATAGGGAGAGAGAGAGATACACAGACCAGACAGATAGAAGCCCTGGTGGCACAATGGTTAAGTGCTCAGCTGATAACAAAAATGTCTGAAGTTCAAACTCACCAGTGGCTCTGAGAAAGAGCTGGTGATTTGTTCCTGTACAGATTACAGCCTAGAAAACCCTACAGATCAGTTCTACTCTGTCGCATGGGGTCGCTATGACTCAGAATCATCTACTCCTCACTTATGGACCATCTCGTTATCTGACATTTCAAATGTGCAATAGTCAAAAACCTACTATTCAGCTATTTTGTGCATTAATGGGGGAGCAGGCATGGTGGCAACAGCTGTGGAACATCCCCTTTCTTGAGGAGGGTCTCTGGGAAACCTCGGGGAAGCGGGGCCATGCTGCCCCTCACCCTGTGATCCACCCTGCCCATTGGGGTACCTCATCCGGCTGCCACGAGGGGCCAGCCTCCTCCATAGCCACGGCTTCCAGGCAGATGCACAGGCAGCGTCCAGCTAGCGGGCACCTGGCCTGGGTTCCCAGTTCCTATGTGCTCTGAGGCCCTGCAGCTCAAAACTGCTGCGGGGAGGCAAGGGAGGAAAGAGGCATTAGAGAAGGTGTTTGGAATAAGCGCATGTGAGTTTACTGACATCCCAAAGTGAGCCAAGCTGGGCCTGGAGCCTCTGCCTTGGTGGGGCCGAGTGCCTGGCCAGACTCCCTACACCCTCGCAGGAAGCCCCAAGCCTCATTGACTCCCAGGATTGTGAACACAGGGCTTGCAGGGGTGGGAGTGGAGCCCTGGAGGTGGCTCTGCAAGGGAAGCTCTGACCCAGCACAGGAGGGAGGTGAAGCGGTTAGGCCGGGTGGGCCCTCCAGTCACACAGCCCAGCTTTATCCAGCTCTGTCTCCTCCAAGCCTCCTTCTCCACTGAGGAATAATCCATAACTGGACTCGCCACGGTGATGAGCACATCACTAAATCTTAGCTGTTATTATTTCTATGATATTTCCTAAATAAAAAAAACATGGCCAATGGATGGTCTGAAAACAGAAAAAAAAAAAACCCTCCATTCTCACATAATTGCCGATTTTCACGTAACAGCCTGGTCTTTGCAACCTAACCATGTCGATAAATGAGGAGTGTGAGCGTGAGTGTCTGTGCATGTGTGTGTGTGTATGTATATACATAAATATATATCCATATACATATATATGGATATATGGCATGTTCTGAATATATAGTAATTCCTGATTCTTCTTTCAAAACGATTCCAAGAGATCTACCTCTAACTGACTGTCGCTTTCTTCCAAGCAGGCATACTGGGATATTGGGAAGCTAAACTCTTGTCTCAATAATGTTGTCTTTGCTCACAATGTATTTGAAACTCCTGTTTTGGAATTGCCCTTGTGAGAAAATGAAAGACACAGAGAACTTTGTGGTTGAAAATGGTCTTTTTTTAGACGAAGTCATTCAAACTCAGGGTGACAGGGTCCTCGTAGAGCTGGGTTAGGTCAGAGCACTGCCAAGGACAAGCATGAACATGCCCCCAACTCCCTGCATGTCCCAGCACAGAGTTGGGAAGCTGGTGCCAGGAGGGGAGGAACGAACGGGCGGGAATGAAGAGCAAGGTCTCTGCAGCGACTTCCATTGTCCTGCGCCAGTACATGGGCCCCATACCCTGACATGGGACTCAACTCTGCTGCCCAGGCCGACTTCCGCCCAGCCCTCCCACCCTTCGGCATCTACCTTCACCTCGAGGTGGGGAGATGCACACTCCCTCCCACCACCATCATTTGCTGCAAGCCAGACCTTTTCACTTCCGGGGATAGGAGAAGGATGCTGCTTGTTGTATACAGTTTAGGGCCCCGTAACATTTTCATTCGAGGCCCTTTTTTTCAGGTATGCTAATGCCCAACAGGCTCATTGGACACCCACTGATTTTTAACCCTGCAATCACTGTTGTCTGTATTTTTTTATTATGGGAGTGGTGTCTGACCTCCTCCAACCCCACAAGGGGGTAGGAGAACCAAGATCAACTGTGCAAGGCTGACTCCCATGAGCCAGAGGCCAGCCAAGCCTCTTTGCTCCACCATCTTTACTAATTCTGACACCAGTCATCCCTCACACAGCACTCTCTACTTCTCTGTTGGGTTCTGTAATTCATTGCAATGGCCATATGGAACTCACTGACCATACTCATGATTATGGAGTTTATTAGAGAAGCAACAGTTACAATTCAGGCTCAGGAACACTCAGGATACAGTTCTTCCATCAGGACAGCCTCTCTCCAACCGTGCTCGCAGGCATACCTCTCCCTGGCCCTTGGCCTCTCCCCAAATGCACTCAGCTTTCTCTCTCCCTGGGCTGGGAAGCCCAACACCCTATCTCCTGCTGCCAAGTCTCTGCTGCTGGGTCTCTTCTGCCACCACTTCTCACCATCTTCAGGGTTACAGCTTGCTCTCTCTCTCAGTCTTCAGTTTCCAGGAGCTTCTCAGCGCAGGGATACTGGGTCTAAAGGATGTGCTCTCTGCTCCTGGCTGCTCTTCTTGGTGGTGGTAGGATCTTCCTCTTTGCTCTGAAATTGGCCATCTTTTAAAGGCAAAACTAACCAATCCCCTTGGTGGTCCACAATTACCCTATCACACAGTCCCGCCCAATCATCTAGGTGGGAGTTACAAGACCATGGCTAGAAAGGCCACATAAAAGTAATCAGTCGCACTGCAATTTTATTTTTCATTGTGATAAGTATTTTGTTGTTGTATTTAAACATCCCAGATTTGGGAGATATAAAGGAAAAGAGAGAGAAAGAGCACTGCTAATAATTACACATATTTTTGAGCTCGACACTGAATTGAGCTCTTTCAAGCAGTAAGGAGTGTTGTAATTTTTTCTTGTTTTTACTGATATTATAGATCTTCCTGAAGAAATGTTTTATACACCTTGAGTGCATGGAAATGCATAAAATCCAAGAAATTTAAAATAACGAAGAGGAAAAAACTCATGGCGATAGTAGCTGCAGTATTTGTACTCTTGTACATTTGTTGAAATGTAAACCTGCCTAAACCCTCAAGCCAGGAACGTGGGTTTTGCACGGGTCCTGAGGAATCTTAAGGTTGGCTTCAAGGTCATGTCACTGGGGAGAGCTCGTGGAGTAAGCAGCAAGGGCTTTTTAAGAACCTGGGTCCCATATAAGCCAATCCAGGGTTATAGCTACAGCCCAAGGGTGCTGCCTCTTTATTCTGTATTAATTCATTGCTTGTGGACAAACACAAAAAAGGAGGAGAAAAAGTAAAATAGATTAGTCCCTTGTCTCATTTAATCATTGCCCACACGTGGCTTTTGACTTTTTCCTGCTATCGAAAGAAAAAGATTCATCAACTTTAGGACGCTCAGAGGCACACACTGTAGATTCAGAAGGCAATTCCTAAAAGAGGACATTTTGATTCAGATTTGCCAATCATATTGAAACCATATCAGGCAGAGAAATTCTCCCACTAAAGATGACGAATCTGAAGTTCAAGGACGTTAAGTAACTTGTCCATAATCCCCCAGTTCATAGGTGGCTGAGCTGGGATTTGAACTGCGATTCTCAATCCTGTCTATTTTAGCCAGGCAAAATTATTGTTATCTTTATACTTTCAAGGTGATTATTTTGGAAAGGACAACATTTATTGGAGGTATGGGTTCTGTTGTTGGTTGGCAAATTTCCCATCTCAGTAGAAGGCGTGTTTGTGTGACTCTGCTGAATGTCTTTCTCTGCCTATTTCATGAGTTCAATCAGGGAAGAGATTATGCTCCCTTTTTGCTCATCATTGCATCCTTTGTGCTGAATGTAGTAGGTCCTCAAAAAGTATTTCTTCAATGGATTAATTAAGGAGTGAAAGAACTAGTGAGCCTGTTTTTTTTTTTTTGTTTTTTTTTTTTTTTACCTTTTTCCAGATTTGAGGAGGGAAGCAAAGCTGATCCTGTCAGATCTCTGCCTAAAATTCTTCAAATGCTCATTATCACTTTAGGATGAATTTCCTTCATTCATGACAATCTTATTGAAGACCACTCATGTTCCCAGTGTGCCATGCTAGGTAAGAAGAAGGAGAAGAATGAGAAGAAGAAAAAGAAGGAAGAGGCAGACGAAAGGAAGAAGAAAAAGAAAAAGCAGCAACAGGAGGAGGAAGAGGGATAGGAAAAAGAGAGAAGCAGAAGAAAAAGAGAGTTCCTGCCCTGCAGTCAGTCATGGTCTACCAGATAGGGCCATTTACACACAGTTGAGGAATGTGGGCTAACTATTTCTTAACAGTTCATTGAGTATCACCTATGTAACAGGGATTATACTGAACACGAGCATTTAGCTTCAGCAAAGCCCATTCTGACAACACGTCACCACTGGAAAGCCCCACAGGATGCAAACATGACAGCTTGCTACCTGCTATGCAGTTTCCAAGACAGCAACGTTTCATTGCAAGAAAAAAAGCTGGACAATGCTCTGGTTGTTCTCGACATTGACATTTCTCCAGGACTGGAGAGATTTTTAAGGAAGAATTTTGGAACAAGGAAATGTCCAATATGCAAATGAAACAGGGTTTCCTCCTATCCCGGATTGTGTTCAGGCCTAAAATTGGACAGGACCTCTCACCATCTCAATATCTTTTCTAGGACTATATCTAAACAACACACATAGGAACCAATATGCAAGGAATCACCTAGCCATCAGAATTCTTCAGGAACCATTTGTGAACCAGGAGTTTAAAAATTAACCATTTGTTCGAGTGAGCTCAGCTATGAAGCTTTTTTTTTTTTTTTTTTTTTAGTGATTGTACATATAAACATAGCATAAATAAGTGCATGAAGAAAAACAGGGACATACAGCCACATGAAAACAGTGTTTACATTTTTTTTACATAAAAAAAATTTGGAGTGAAACAAATTAAAAGTCCTTTAGAGGGAGTTCTGGAACTGAGTAACTGTGATACCTCTCAGGAGCCAGAAGTGGGGAGATAGGTGTACATGGAGCAGAACCTGGGGATTCCATCTAATTCTGGCCTTGACACTCACTGCAACTTGACCTTGAGTAAATCATTCACACCGTGTGCCACACTTTCATCCAATCCATAAATCTGAGCTTACCAATGACCCTTAGTTACCTCATGGGTATGCTGTGAAAAGAAACGAGGTAACACTTCTAAACTTACAGGGAAGCCTGGAGAGCATAAAGAAAAGAGTGACAAAAATGATTAAGTAGCAGCTGATTCCTTGAACAAAGGTTAAAAGACACTTGAGATAATTTAGGCTAAAAAAGAGAACACCAAGGAGTAGCTTAATTATGGTCTTCAATTTAAGAGAAGGATATTTGTGTGTTGATCTTGGTCTCTTTCTTTCTTTCTTTTGTGTGCTTTCTTGCTCTCTCTCTCTCTCCCTCTTCTCCACCCAATAACAAACACACTGTTCACCTATCACTCAAACCACCCAAATCATTAGCCTCATGACCTCACTGGACCCTAAATTGAGGTTATCTACTTGAAAGTTGCCTACTCCACCACCTTAAACTCCCTTTAGGCTCTTGCACGTCTGCTGACATTGATCTGAAAATCCCCAACCCTGGATCCAATTTCCTGGCTCCTGGGCCACCTAGAATTGTTAGAGTAAAACACAGAATCGTGCAAACTTGCCATATGACAAAATGTGTGTTAACCTGAATGTGGTCTTTGCCTCTGCTCAACAATCCGCATATATTCCGCATTACCTACTCATTGAGTAGCTTCTTCAGCAATGGCCTGACCCCAAACTTGACTGAAAATATCCAGACCATTGAGACCACTGATACAGAGAAAGGAATATAAACAGAAGGCCTAGGGAAAACAACCATGAAACAGCAATGTAGTTATGAGATGATGAACTCATTTCAAAACAGAGTGAAGATGAAAAATAACAGCACCAGAACCTTCACCAAAGCCTTTGATCCAGCTCCTTGGGCTCTGCAAAAAATACTAAAAGCCTAATGTTGATGAAATAAACGGTAGAAATGTAAGAAACACAGAAACTCTAGTAGAAAATGTTGGAACTCAGGTTAGCATTCAAATGTTTAAGGAATGCAATGATGAAGAAATTCATCTACTCCCAACATTTGTTCTCCTTACTTATCACTCATTACCTAGCAACACAACTGAAATAATACTTAAGTGGCTAGGCAAAAAGAAAGACCTGCCTCCTTTGCAGTCCACATAATGAGACACCGATCCCACAGTTGACACCTCCATCTCTGTATTATCTCTGCAGTTGCCAGCCAACCAAAGCAAGTTTTGATTCCCAGTCATTGTCATTCCATTGTTCATCAATAATTACGATAAACCCAGTGAAAGGTGACTGGAGCCTCAATTGATACTAAAACTTGGCTTTCTGCTAATTATTCATTCACGATGTCAAAGATGGAACATAGAAGAGCTTTACCAGGAAGAAATTAGTAAGTTAGGAATCTTAAAACCAAGTTCTTTGAACCAGTACCTTTGCATACAGTAAATCAGCACTTCTCAACTCCAGTGTGTGTGAGACTGAAAATCACTTGTCACAATGCATATTCCTGGTCACTACTTCAAGACTTAAAAAAAGAAAACTCCTTGCCATCGAGTCAATTCCGACTCATGGTAACCTTATAGGACAGAGTAGAACTGCCCCACAGGGTTTCCAAGGTGCAGCTGGTAGATTGGAGCTGCCTCCTTTGTGGTTAGCAGCTGAGTTGTTAACCACTGTACCACCAGGGCTTCCTCCAAGACTTACTGAGCCATAAGTCTGAATTAGAAAGCCAGAACCCCAGGTGGGTCCCTGGGTGGTGCAAATGGTTAATGTGCTCAGCTGCTAGCCAAAAGGTTGGAAGTTCAAGTTCACCTAGAGGCACCTTAAAAGAATGGCCCAACAATCAACTTCTGAAAAATTGGCCATTAAAAACCCTATGGAGCCCAGCTCTACTCTGACATACATGGGGTCACCATGAGTCAGAATCAACTCGACAGCAACTGATTTTTACCCTAGGTGATCCTGATACACTGAGCAACACCGTGGTGGATGCTGCTTCTGCTCATGGGTCTTCTCCCTCAGCGACTTGTTTGAGAATATCTGCCAGTTCCTATGGGCATGGGAAAAATAAATTGAAGAATAGATACTGAGTCAGTATGACAAGCCCCAAAATGACAATTTTCTAAGAAATATCCAACAGCAAATGTGTTTATTTTCATCAGAAAGTTACCTCCATTTTCCATTTCACTCTATCACCGTAGATGTGTGCTTGGTAGCCCTCATGGATAATTTTGGAATGGTAGCTTGTCTCACCGTTGCAATGCTTATATCCCTTATGAGTTATTCCTTAATAAGTCTAGATTGACAGAGCACTTTGAGATCATCAAATAAAAGCTCATCTAGAATGACTGTTGCATTTCTGAGTCTGTAAGCTCAGCACAAATTAATTTTCACATATCATAAAGAAACATGACCATCAACTGAAAAGGGAAGCCAACAAGAATTCAATCCCACAGCTAGACTGAAGTTAATACATAACTCACCTTGGTGGGGTCATTTTTAAAGGACATTTGGAGGCTACCCTTTCAAGATTACTTTTGATAGGAACGGGTTAATCTTCTAACCTTTTCTGTTCTTGTCCCAGTCTCCGGGTTGTCAAGTGGGTAGATAAACATGGAGCTATTTTCCGGTTTTGTTTCATGTCTGTCACAAGAGTGGGCCAATTTCATACCATTTGCTGCTTTCATTACTGTCTCAAGGTTGTCACAAGGATTGATAAATTTCAGACTGTTTTTCTTGTCCTCATTACAATCTTAAGGTTGTCATGAGAATAAATTGATTTTGTGCCATTTTTTGGTCCTCATTACCGTCTTTGTCATGAGAATGGCTTCATTTGGAGCCATTTTTGCTCCTTCAGCCATCTTTTGTCATCAGAGAGGAGGTTCTTCAATGAAAGGAGGGACATCATCCTGGGTGCTGATATTCAGACTACGACATCCTCACCTAGCACTCACAGGAGGACAAGGAGGGGCTCGAAATATCCCTCCACGTGAGGATGTTTCACTGTGATTTCTGTGACCCTGACGTGATCACAGAAAACAAACAAAAAGCACAGCCCCCATCTTTGGTTACCACTTGCATTTGTTTCCTAGGACTGCCATAACAAAGTACTACAAAGCGAGTGGCTGAGGGCAACAGAACTTTATTTTCTGTCTGTTCTGAAGGCCAGAAGTCCAAAATCAAGATGCCATGCTCTCTCTGAACACTTTAAGGAAGAGCCTATCTTGCCTCTCCTAGCTTCTGGTGGTTGCTGAAAAATCTTGGTGCTCTTCAGCTTGTAGCTTCATCAGTCAGATTTCATGGCCATCTTCTCGCTGTGTCTCTTCTTTTTTTAAGAACACCAGTCATATAAAAATTAGGGACTATCCTAATGATCTCATATTAATTAATTACATGGCAACAACCTTATTTCCAAATAAGGTAGCATTCACAGGTACTAGGGATTAGGACTTCAATACATCTTTTCAAAAACCCAAAACCCATTGCTGTCGAATCAATTCTGACTCATAGCCACCCCATAGGACTAAGCAGAACTGCCCCATAGGGTTTCCAAGGAGTGGCTGGTGGATTCGAACTGCCAACCTCTTGGTTAGCAGCTGAGCTCTTAACCACTATGCTACCAGGACTCCAATATATCTTTCAGGGGGATACAAATCAACCTAAAACACCACTACTTGTATCGTTTCCTTTTGAGGAAGAGAGAATCTCTGGTTTGGCTCTAGAGGGCTTTGAGAGGGAGTCTACAGGTGACCCAGGAGAAAAAGTATACAAAGGAAAGCAACATCAGTCAGACATGGAAGGTGGGGCTCAGATAGAAGGAGCTTTAACTCTGCTGATTCCCAGAGGATCACCTTGGATCCATTAGTTCCAGTAACAACTTTTTTGCCTGGGAAAGTGAGAAGATACCACGGCCAACATTTTCAAAATGTTCAATTCTCCAGAATACAGTAACTATCTCAAAATATATTTTAGAGCCTTTAGTGGAAAAATATTTTAATCCTAATCCTAGATTAGAGCAAACATGGCAGTTTTCCTTAAAAACTGAAGGGATCCCACTTTGATGAGAGGCGTCTGGGTGGGGGGTAGGGGGTGCCTGGAAATAGCCAAGCTTCATGGCCTCTAATGAAGAACGAAGTTCTAGAATTGGGCCCATTCATAAGAAGTAAGGCACTCTGGTAAAAATCTAGCTTAAAGTGAAAACAACCCAAATATCTGTCAACTGATGAATGGATAAACAAAAATGTGGTCTATCTGTACAATGGAATATCACTTGGTCATAAAAAAGGGACAAAGTATCAACACACACTAAGACATGGATGAATCTTGAAAACATGATACCGAGTGAAAGAAGGCTGTCATAGAAGACCAGATATTGTATGATTTCATTTGTATGAAATGGCCAGAATAGGCAAATCTAGAGAGACAGGGGTAAATTAGTGGTTGCCTAGGGCTGGGGGTGAGAAAATGGAGAGCAACCGCTAATGGGTACAGGGTTTCTTTCTGGCATGATGAAAATGTCCTAAGATTCGATTTGGGGAGTATCGCTTCATTGTACACTTAAAACAGGTAAAATGTATGGAACATAAATTATACCTAAGTAAAACTTTTTTTTTTTTAAGTAGCTTAGCAATTTTTGAGATACTTTCTCTAGTAGATCATGGACATAGCTAAGTAAAGGAGGACTTTGGGGAGTGTGGGGGAGGGTCCATAGAAACTGATGGGTCAATTTTGTTCTGTTTTTAAGTGAAGAAGATGAATAACAGTCTCATAAACATTTGCCACATGAAGACAATCAGAATAAGGACACTGGGTACTCAGTGAAATTGAGAGGGACTTTATTGATTAATTAATGGGTAGTAGAAGAACAGGAAGAGATAGAAGGAAACATAATTGAGTAATATTAGAACAGTTACCAAGAAGGAAATATTAAAAATGCTACAGTTGAACCCGATGAAATTTTCTAATAATTGAAAGAGTGACATTTTATTCTAACTCCTGGTAAAGTGAACTCATGCCATTTAAACTGACTTTGAAACTCTCAGACTGGACGTACAAGGATAAGGGGGGTGTTTCAAGATACCCCTGGTACTGTGGTTTTTGAGGTGCTAAAGGTCAAGTCCACCGCCCACCTGTCAGTTTGTCATGCTGTGGCAGCTTGCATGTTGCTGTGATGCTGGAAGCTATGCCACTGGTATTTCAAATATCAGCGGGGTCACTCACAGTAGACAGGTATCAGTGGAGCTTCGAGACTAACACAGAATATGAAGAAAAACATGGTGACTACTTCAGAAAATTAGCCAGTGAAAACCCTATGCATCACAACAGAATATTGTCCAATGTAGGGCTAGGAGATGAGAGACCCCACGGTTGGAAGGCAGTCAAAATACAGAGTGGCCGAAACAATGAACTTGACTATATCAGCGATTGTGGTGACGGTGCACGAGCAGGCAATGTTTCATCCTATTGTACATGAGTCAGAGTTGACTCGACAGCAGCCAACAACCACCATAAAGGTCAATTGTATGACTAGGAAGGCACGTCACTGCTTTCTAAGAATCCCACCTCGCATATAAAGACCAAGCTAACCTCCTTTCAGGAATTTCAAACAAGGAGAAGGAGCCCAAATTCAGCTTTGGAGACTTTGGAAATAATTAAAGGAAAGTATAATTAACAAAAAGAAGGAAAAGAGAAGGAACTGTAACAGGTCTCTGGCCATCAAATTACGGCTTCCATTGTGGCTGGGTGCCTGCTTTCCTGTGATGTTTGACAATGTGTGGGGTTAATGCCCTTGGGTGCAGCTTAATAAGGAACACTGATTGTTACCAGTTAAACACAGTAGAATTTCTAGAGTGTTCTTATAGGACAAGGAGCTGTGTGAGGTAGAAGTATACATTTCTATGTGGCCAGGAAAGTGTCCAGTCATGGTCTTTGAAGGGATGGCTGACAATGCAAGCTCCTCAGATAAGAAATCTGATAGAGGGCAGGCACCTTTCCCAGCCTGTGCTCATGCAGTCTGACCATTCAGATGGTGCCCCCCTCCTTTCTGCCTGCTGCTGACATGCAAGGCCAATGGGTGAGGCCCTGCAGTTACGCCGGCACCGTATTGAGCCAGAAGCCCAGAGTGCCACACCCAACTACACAGTTTGTTCCTCTCCTTGAGCCGGAATGACCTCCCAGTGCCTTCAGGCTTTTCATTAATTTCCCTGGGCAATTGTACACTTTTAGGCATCTCATTTAACAAATTGTTAAGCTCTTTATGCCATCAAAGGGTCATGTGATGTGTGAAGGATTCTAAAACACACCCCCTCATTCACAGTTCCCCCCACTAATATCTGAGGCATTATGAAGAGTTCGTAAAGCCAGCGCATTTTCCCTTTGATAAGTGGTCCTTCTTCTCCCTGCCTTTGTCCCCTCAGAAAGCTGTCTGCCTCTCATGAAGGCCGCGGCTCCCACCCTCCCGGAGCGCTGGTGCTGGCGACGCATGGCCGTCTGCAGCCCAGAGGAGACGCTCTTATATCCATGATAGATAAATCCCAGCTAGAAACGCAGGTCCCTGACAACCTAATCACTGAAACCCTGTCAAGTAACCCCTAATTTTGAAGCGAGTGGTTAATTCCCAGCAAATTGATTTATGCACTGTTTGAGGTTTGCAGAGTTGTGTTGTTCATCTGTTATTACCAGGAACCCAGCTCTGCCCATTCATTTTGAGCACTGACACAACCCAGTGCATCTCCCAAGAAAATTCCCTTTGTCAGCACATCTAGAATTTGCTAATTAAATCAACGATGACATTATTCACTTTCTCAAGAAAAAAGGCAGCCCCTCCCCCACCACCTCTCTCTCTCTTTCTTCCCTCTTCTTTCTCATTCTCTCTGTCCAATTCTGAGTTGTATAAACACAGAGAACCTCAAAGTTTAACCTGCCTTTTTACTGCCAGATTCACTGGGCTTTATACTGTCGGCCAACAACCACAAACTGACATTAACGCTCCTCTCTTTAGTCAGGAGTGAACACACACATGTCCACACATAAGTGCACACACACGCACACACACATACATATGCATGCACAAGTGTACACACACACACATGCATACACATGCACACAGGTGCACACATGTGAACATGCATGCACATATGCACACGTGAACACACACAGGACATAGTGATGTGGTAACCTTTCGCAAAAAAAATGACCATTCTAAGCACACTGGAGTCTTGCTTTTTCATTAGATACCAGAAGTGTGGATTCATTAAAATGGTAGCGGTGTTGGCTGGTGGTAGGTTTTTGGTCTATATTATTCCTGCTGAAGTGAACTCTGAACACAGGTCTTAGTGACCCTGTCTCTGCTGGACGCAAAGACGTGAGGAGATACAGAATGGCTTCAATGAGCCATTCTGTACATCCAAGAAGTTTTAGGCCACGTCTTCCTTAAATCCGAATTTTCTTTTTCAATTCATCAAAATTAAGAAGAAAAACCAGGGAAAGGAGATTTGAACACTGTCATAGATTGAACTGTGTCCCCCCAAAATATATGTCAACTTGGCTTGGCCATGATTCCTGGTATTGTGTGATTGTCTGCCATTTTGTCATCTGATGTGATTTTCCTATGTGTTGTAAATCCTACCTCTATGATGTTAATGAGGCAGGATTAGAGGCAGTTATGTTAATGAGGCAGGACTCAATTTACTAGATTAGGTTGTGTGTTAAGTCAATCTCTTTTGAGATATAAAAGAGACAATTGATCAGAGAGACAAGGGGAACTCATGCCACCAAGAAAGCAATTCTGAGAGCAGATCACGTCTTTTGGACCCGAGGTTCCTGTGCTGAGAAGCTTCTAGACAAGGGGAAGATTGATGACTAGCACATTCCTCCAGAGCCCACAGAGACAGAAAAACTTCCCCTGGAGCTGGCACCCTGAATGCGGACTTCTAGCCTCCTAGACATGAGAGAATAAACTTCTATTTTTTAAAGCCATCTTCTTGTGGTATTTCTGTTACAGCAGCACTAGATAACTAAGACAGACACCGTTTTGTTGTTTTAACGACAATATAGAAAATTCTCCTCTCCTACACACAAGAAGTAAAAATAAGAGCTGAAATCACAAGCAGAATATATAATTCGCAGAACAGTATTATGGTGTCTTTTTTAACAAGAGCCTTGAAGCTGAATTTCTTAGCAAGAAGCAGGAGTAGTTTTTATATTTTAATTGACTATGAAGACCATGTCAATAAATGGGAGATGCCGAGGGGAATATCCCTGTGATATTTGGAAAGGTCATTGTGGTTTATGGTAGGATGCTCAGTACCCAGGGTTGGTGCTGACGGTGCCCAGAGGTGAGATGCGTT
This sequence comes from Loxodonta africana, assembly GCF_030014295.1. Classification (NCBI taxonomy): domain Eukaryota; kingdom Metazoa; phylum Chordata; class Mammalia; order Proboscidea; family Elephantidae; genus Loxodonta; species Loxodonta africana. The sequence goes on from NC_087352.1 coordinate 33,236,474, forward strand.
TCTGCAGGAATATGTCTTCTCCACAGGAAAACAACCAGACAAGGTCCTGTTAAATTCACTCCTTTAAGTTTTAGCCTAACACTCAAAAGGTACCTGGAAGAGGTGACATATTCATAAATAAGTAGGGTCTTAAAGTAATGGACCCTATACCAGGCAGGTCCAACCAGGACTTTGATACAGGAAATTGGTGTGTAAAGCCAAATGGGACAAGGAGGCAACCCAGACATTTGCAAGAGCAGAAAGCCACACATCTGCGGGCTGGAGGGACAAGGAAAGAAACTGATGTTTCCACGGCTCAGAGGCAGGATCTGGAGCCACAGGGGAGACACAGCTTCCCCAGGGAGAGAGAGAGAAGAATGGCCCAGGCTTCCCCTTCCTCCTGCCATTCTGTCTCCCTCCATGCTTTCCATTGACCAATCCTAGCCAGAGGACCACTGACCCCTGAGCCTGGGAACTGCAGCCTTAGACGCATAGCAGAGCAGGGAGGACAAGCAATAGATTCAGAGGAGACAGGCTCCATATCAGACAACGCTGGCAGCAGGGAGAAGGAAGACTTAGCTTCAATAAACAAGTATTGGGCACTCAGCAAGTCTTGGCATTTGGTAAAGTGGAGGGTCATTGTAGACAAAGGAAACCCTCAACGAGATGGATTGACATAATGGCCGCAGCAATGGACCCAAACATACTAACAATCGTGAAGATGGTGCAGGACCAGGCGACATTTTGCTCTATTACACAATATTGCCATGGTTTGGAGACTCGAAGCTGACTTGATGGCAATTAACAGCAATAACAACTACAGTAAATGCTGAGGACTCTGCCAGGTGCTATGAAGAACCTAAAATAAACTCACCATGGCCATGTGTTTTAGCGGGGAAGAACACAAGCTCGGGAAAGTGTCTAATTTATTCCATCTCTCAGACTCTTTACTTTTCTTTTTGTAAAATGAGATAATAGTCCATCTGCCTGGAGCGCATATTATAGCCACTACCCACATGTAGGTTTCCTTTTCTTTCCTCCTAACCAAAGGAACTAACAACTTAGAATAGTATGTAGATCTTCTCAAAGTAGACAACACGACACACTTGTCCTAGCTATGACTTGTCTATGCCATCCCTCCAGGCAGCTCCACACAACTTTCTATATAAATTAAGTACATAAATCTCACACCCTAATTTGCCTCCTCCCTCCATATCCTCCCCTACGATCGCAACACATCTAATTAAACACCCCCTTTTTTTTTTTCTTTTTACCATCTTTCTCTTTAAATCAGGGTTCTGCAGGCCAAAACCTGTGGGCTGCCTATTTTGTAAATAAAGTTTTATTGGGTGATGCCACGCTTCTTTGTTCACAAATTGCCTACAGCTGCTTTCACACTACAATGGTGAAGATGAGTCTTTTGTGAAAGGGACCATATGGCCCCCAAAAGCCTAAATTCATACTCTCTGGCCCTTTACAGAGCAAGTTTGCTGACCCCTGCTTTAAAGGATGACATTAAATGCAACTCCTCCCTCAAGAAAGAATAAATATTATTAATCATTCTCTCCCCTTTTGAGGCACATCTGAATTTCCATCAGTTCAGTGACTTCTCAGCTTGATCAGGGAAAAGACACCACCTTCTCCACATGGTCAGTCCTTTGAGCAGCAGTCCCATACTCTACAACCCCATGGGGGCCTTGCTCAGCTCCCCACCGACTGCTTAGATGTGGCCTAGAAGGAAGCTGTTCATTTAGGAAGAGGCTAGAGGGTACACAGGAAACAATTTGTGGCTCAGTAAAGACAGACAAAAGGAAATGCACACATCTAGGTAGGTATAAACCAGTTGCCATCAAGTTGATTCCAACTCATGGCAGTACAAATGGTTAACATACTCAGCTGCTAACTGAAAAGTTAAATGTTCAAGACCACTCAGAGGCTCCTCAGAAGAAGAGGCTAACATTCTACTTCTGAAAGATCAGTCATGGAAAACTTTATGAAGCACAGTTCTACTCTGACACGTGGGGTCACCATGAGTCAGAGTCAACTTAATGGAAACTGGTTAGAGGGTACATAGGAAATAATCCCACCAAACTCTGAAATCTGTGGCTCAGTGAAGAGAAACAGAAGAAAATGGTTTTGTTTATGTAGGTATAATGAGCTCTGGTGCACAGTGGTTACGCGCTTGACGGAAACCAAAGGGTCAGCGGTTCAAACTCACCAGCCACTCCATGGAAAAAAGATGTGGCAGTCTGCTTCTGTAAAGACTAAAGCCTAGGAGACCCTATGGGGCAGTTCTACTCTGTCCTATAAGATCACTATGAGTTGGAATCGACTTGATGCCAGTGGGTTTGGTTTGGTTTGGTTTGAGGTAAGTATAACAAGGTCCAGGGGAAGTCTATCTTGACCAATTCAAAAAAACAAAAAAACAAAACCCATTGCCATCGAGGCAATTCTAACTCATAATGACCCTATAAGACAGAGTCGAACTGCCTCATGTAGTTTCCAAGGAGCACCTGATGGATTCGAACTGCCGACCTTTTGGTTAACAGCCACAGCTCTTAACCACTACACCACCAGGCTTTCCTCTTGACCCATTAGCAGAGTTTTAACGCTGGAACAAGGGAAGAAAGTAGTGGAGGAGTGGAATCCAAAACGAGAACACTTTTGAACTGCTAAGGGAGAATCTGGAGGGGAGAGTGTGTGAAAACACAAACTTCTCCCACCACCGCCAGGGGAGGCTGAGGTACAGACAGGCCCATCACTAGTTGGAATCATTCTAGCGGTTCTATGGCAGAGTTGCGCATTTCTTTGTAAAGTGTATTGCTTCTCCCCATGTTTTGTATCTAAAAAACAGGAAAAGGAAAGATTTAGACTGTGTGTTTGTATTAACTCTCCGTTCTCAGAGTTGGCCTTAGACAGGCTGTGTCTATGTGACGCCAAGCAAGTCTCTATCGGCAGGTTGTTTGGTCTGCACGTGGAGTCACCAATCAGCTGGTGCACTGGCTGAAGGAAGAACCTTCCTTGGTGAGGGCTGAGCTTGTGATGAGCCAGGGCCCTTTTGAAGATAGTCGAAAGCTCTATGGAGCCTCTGTCTCATCATGGTGGCCCAGCAACCCAGCGCTCTGGTTTTAAGGAGCACGATTCCATTGGAAATAGTTGCATCTAGTTCTAAACCACATTTTTGTTTATTAGAAAAGTTATTGTGTTTGTTGACTTAAGTCTTTATTTCTGAACCTGAAGGAGAGTCTTCCCCAACTCATTGCTCACTAATCTACTTATTTTCCCCCAAGCTTGTCATTTTGTTTAATGTGGCAAAACAAGGTGGTTTTTAAAGTGGGATCTGATTTTGCACAAATATGTCTAAACTTAAGTGGAATAATGGATGCAACAAAATACCACCAACAAATATGACAGCTTTGTTCTGCCAGTGTAATTTGCTGATTCTGGAAACCAAATGCAGAGCAGTCTGTGCCATTCTTGAGCAGAGGCTACATAACAGACACTGACCCGCTTAAACACCAGCACACGCTATATGAAATAGCAGACTTTCACACTCGTTTTTGTTTTTATTCATTTGTCATAAACAGCTGTTTCATTCTCCACTGTCCCTCCAGCCTGGACCCCAACAAGGGCCTCTCCCCTTAGAGTGAGAAGATGATAAAATTTAATGATGCCACCGAATTATTTTATTTGTAATATTATTTGTGATGCTATTTCAGGAAACTGAGTATGAACCAAAGCTAATTTTCAGGGAGGTGCCAACACAGTGTTGAAAAGGTCCCAGAGTCCAAGTTCCCAAACCATTATGCTAAAGCACCTATTACAGCAGTCATAAGGAGCCCTGGTCCGGCAACGGTTAAGCGTTCGGCTGCTAACCGAAAAGTTGATGGTTTAAACCCACACAGCAGTTCTGTACGAGAAAGACCTGGTGATCTGCTCATGTAAAGATTACAGTCTAGAAAACCCTATGGGGCAGTTCTACTTTGTCACATGGGGTTGCTGTGAGCTGGAATAGATTCGATGGCACACAACAGCAACAACATAGCAGTTATATCAAATAAGTATGGAAAAGTATTGAGTAGCTTTTACTAGAGTTTATGAGGCAAACCATATTCAAGACCCAACTAGGACACAAGTAAATTCATCACTAGTTGTTACTATAGGGTCGCTATAGGGTCATTATGAGTCGGAATCGACTCGACGACACTGGGTTTGGTTGGTTTTTTTTGGTTATTACAAAGGCACTGAATGTGTATGGGATTAGTTTCGATGCGGCTGCCAATGGGGAAGAGAAGGCAAGGAAAACCCAGGCTAAGGCTGTTCCCTATGCAGAGGTCCTACAGCTGGAGCCACAGGCCCTGCCCAGGAGATAGGAGAGGCACTAATGGAGCTGAAGTGGAGGGAACATTTGGGGTCAGGGAAAAGCAAGGTCCCAGCAGAATGGAGCTGGGCTGAGAAAAGACAAGTCAAAGATGTTATGAGCTCCTAAGCAGGGGAAAGTTTGATAAAAATATGATTGTGGAAGATCATCCTGCCAACTACGCTTAAGATGAACGGGAGCAGGAAGCAGCTCAAAGAAGTAAGCCTGGTGTGCTGGTTGCTAAAGCTACTAGGCACAGGCAGTATGACGAGACCAGGAGAGACCATGAGTCAAGGAGTCTCCATGGTAATTAGGCCATTTGATCTCCCAAGAAGACACTGACTGTCTGAACACATATCACTTTATTAACCTTAAGACTAAACTTGGCCTCACAGAGGAGAATAGCTTTTCCTCACATGGAAGCTCAGTTTGAGGCCCTGCTTTTGGTTACTTGTCTGCCCAGAGAGATAACTGCACAGGTGAATGTATAGTAGCTCAGCCAGTTATTTTGCGTGTGGCTTGTTGTTATTGTTCGCTGCCTTCTAGTCGGCCCCTGACTCACAGTGACCCCATGCACAACAGAACGAAACACTGCCCAGTCCTGCGCCATCTGTATGATCCATTGCAGATTGAACCATTGTGATCCCTATGATTTTCACTGGCTAGTTTCCAGAAGTAGATCTCCAGGCCTTTCTTCTAAGATGCCTCCGAGTGGATTCAAACCTCCAACCTTTCAATTTGTAGCCAAGCACTTACCATCTCCCCCCCCGCCCCCCCCATCCACTGAACTCTGTTATTTGCTCACTGAAGCTCTACAGAATCTTTTGGATGAGGTTTATGCTACAACCCGTTGTTGCCCTGAGATACATGTCTGTAGCAGTGACCCAAGAAAGTGAAAACTGTGACAACCTGAGGAGGTAGGAGAAACCAGACAAAACTTTTTCATAGCAATGCCACTATCCATGAGACAAGAAAGGGCTGCATTTCTAAGCCCATCACCCACCTTCAGAGAATGGAGAGTTTTCCTGTACCTCATCACACATGACATGACATGACAGCTTCTGAGCCCACAGTCATCATAACTGCTTCATAAAGACTTCACAGGAGCCTCTGCAAATCAAGACTCAGCTCTGACCAAGTAGTTCACATTTCTGCACAAGTCAGGGCTCTGGGTGCAGCCCACACAGCTCTGTCCTACGTTTCCACATTATCATCTGCAATTTCTCCTCAATGCTTGGTCCCCATCATCCTTCTTCATATCTTCACGTGATCGCCACTGTGCAATAACGCCTTGCTTGTTTGCTTTTTACATTTTCAACCTAAGCTCACCAAATTCAGCTTATCTGGAATCTTCTTTTGATGCTTGGAATGAGGACATAATACAGAGTCCCTGGGTGGTACAAATGGCTAACCTGCTTGGCCGCTAATCAAAAGGCTGGAGTTTGCCTCCTTTGTCATGAGACCAGAAGAATTGGATGTTTTGATCAAAAGATTCTATAGAAGAATTCTGATCAAAACGGGTAAAATGCAGAACAGAATTTCAAATTCTCATTGAATCCAGACTTTCTGGAGCCACTGGGGCTGGATGAACCCCCAAAAATATTGTCCTGAGATAATCTTTAAGCCTTAAACAAAAAACATCCCCTGAAGTCTTTAAACCAAACAGTAGTTTAGCTTAATTAGTAAGGAATGTCCCTTTTGAGCATTGTGTTCTTTTAAAGAACTATCTATATAGGACCAAGTTGACATCAGCAAATCAGAAAGTTAGATGAGAAGCTTAGGGGGCTGTGAATTTATATCAATGGGGGAGAAACAATTAGAAAAAGGAGGGTGAGAATGACGGTACAACTTGAAGAATGTAATGAATGTTAATGAATTGTACATGTAGAAATTATTGAATTACTGTCTGTTCTGCTGTGTATATTTTTAACAACAAAAAATTAATTATTAAAATATATATACAAAGTTAAAAAAACGGGTAGTTCAAGTTCACCCAGAGGTGCCTCAGAAGAAAGGCCTGGCTCTCTACTTCCAAAAACTCAGATACTGTAAACCATATGGAGCAGAGTTCTACTCTGACACGCACGGGGTCGCCGTGAGTTGAAGTCAGCTCAATGGCATCTGCTTCTGTTTTTTGGTTTTTATAAATAGTAATACTAATAACATTAGCAATGATAGAATGATAATGGAATGCTTACTCTACGTCCTGGGTCTCAACTAATCCTGACAACAAGCCCATGAAGTTCATCCATGGTTATCCCCATTTTACAGAAAAGAAAACAAAGGGGCAGAGAGGTTAAAATAACTTGGTCAAGGTCACACACTAGTCAGAGTGAGAGCTGTGATTCAAATGAAGGAAACTGGGACTCCAGGGCTCATGCTGTTTTCCAGAATATTTACCCCAAGACAAGACGTGTGGACATTTTCAAAATAACCAAGATTTACCCCAGGGCTATTGATGGAGAGAACGTAGACGCTTTACCAAAATCTTAGTTCTCTCCATTTCGGAATGATTTGCAAAACTATCATTTAGAATTTATCTTTGATTCACCCAGAAATATTGACACTCATGCTGTCATGACAAGGCAAAACAATCATCATGCATATTTTTTTCACAGATCCAGAAATTAAATTTAACTGTACTTGCTGTAATTCATCCAAAATTTAAAATAAATATGAAAAACACGTCTCTTTCCAAAGCTAGTTCTTTTAACATAAATGCAATTTAGACATTTAAATACAGGCAGTCCCCGGATTACAAACAAACAAGTAGGTAAGTCGGAAAAAGTGCATACGGTTCTCACTCAGCCTTACTGTAGTGCAAGAAAAGACTCGAAGACTTTTCAGTGATTCAAAAGCTGCACGTGCAGCAAGCGAAGGTGACTCTGACAAAGAATTTGTGGCGAGTAGGGGTTGGTTCAACCAGTTCAAAGTGAGGGTGAATTTACATCACATTAAAGGGCAAGCAGGAGTTGTTCGTAATTTGAACGTTCGTAACCAGGGGACTGCCTGTATGTCACAGCTACTTCTACATCCATACCTTGTGCCTTTATAGAAACAGTGTTTCTAGAGCATGCACTTCAGGGACAAAAATATTCAGGTTTAAAAATACCATATTAATAAACATTTATCAATTCTTATCAAGCAGAAAAGGGAAACATACTGTCTACTCTCTTATCTTACACTGTAGAATATATAAATTCATATTACAAGCAGCTTCATTTTTCTTTCTCTCTTCTTCCTTTTTTTTCCCCCCCTGCCATGCAAATACACACTTTGGGAGGGTTTTGCTGTGTATTTTAAAGGGTTTCTCCACCTTGGCATTACTGCCATTTTGGACAGGAGGATTTTTGTGGTGGAGGCAGTCCTGTGCACCGTAGGAAGTTTAGTGGCACGCCTGGTCTCTACACAGGGAGGCGTTACCCCATAAGCAATATATGCATAGGCTTACTTGTGTTGTTTACTAATCTGTAGTGCACGATTTCACCTGTTTTTTTCACCACATCTTTGAAACCCATGTGAAGTTGTGCACTATAGATTAGTAAGTAAATACAATTAAGCCCATGCATACCTTGCTTACTGCAAGCCTGTGGGTACCTTGCTTACTGGTAATCCGCCCCCAATACCACTCCACCCCAGTCATGACCAAAAATGTCTCCAGATGTTGCCAAATGTCCTCTGGGGCGGGGCGCAGGGAACTGCCCTAATTGAGAGACACTGTGTAGTAGCCAAAAACCAAACCAAATTCATTGCCGACTCATAGTGACCCTCTAAGACAGAGTAGAACTGCCCTATAGGGTTTCCAAGGAGCAGCTGGTGGATTTGAACTGCCAACCTTTTGGTTAGCAGCCGAGCTCTTAACCACTGCACCACAAGGGCTCCAGATAAAGTAGAAATAGGTACATTTCCAAATCTTGCTGGTGTTAAGTTGGAAGGCAGTGTGAAGACTGAGCTTGGGATCTAGCAACTTTCAAATAACACCTCGGGAAAGAAATTGGAAGGATGAGCAAATAGTAAACAGTCCCACAAACCTGGCATTTCTCCCCCAGGATTCAGTAGGGGGCTGTGGGGTAATGCTATTCGGCTATATGCATCCCTCCCTAATAGAATCCGCTTTGCTCTTTCCCAAAGCATGCTGGGAATGAATTCGGGATGGACTCGGGCTAAGTACTAGGCCGAGGAATGCCTTAGCAACAAGAAGGAAAACATCTGGGCCTAGATGTGAAGTCCCTGGGAATACTGACTACCCAAGGACTTGTGAGAAAAACAATGAGCCTTGGTCCCAACTGGAATGGTATATAAGCTTGGGTCCCTTGCTAGAGGGTTGCAGAAAATACCCCAGCCGGCCGCCACTGGAAGGCAGCTGCTTGCCCATGTCAGTAAGTTTCCCTGAACGTATGAATCTGGAAAGGGCTATGTGTCAGTTCTTCGGATTATCCGCCAGGATGCACAGCGAGGGTCTTTCCTTGCTGGGGCCATCCCCCAACAGGGGCTGTTCCCAGGTGACACAGTGGTTAAGTGCTCTGCTGCTAATCAAGCCCACCAGCCGGTCTGAACCTATCAGCCACTCCACAGTAGAAAGATGTGGCAGTCTGCTTCTATAAAGATCACATCTTTGGAAACCCTACTGCATCACATGGGGTTGCTATGAGTCAGAATCAACTTGACCGCAACAGGTTTTTTTGGTTCCCTTCTGCAGGACTTCTTCGAATTCCCTCCTCCCTTAAGCCTTTCTGGAATTTTTCCCCTATGATTCACAGTATGTCAGTAGTGAATACCATGGATAACCATTTTTCTGCTCCTTCTGAAGCAATGGCTAAGAGGTGCCCTCTCTAAATAGCTACTGAGACAACCGAAGTAACCAAACCAATTGTGGCAAAATGATTTCAGTCCTAAGGCAACCCACTGGAATCTCCATGGAAGTATTTTTTAAGAAAAGTTTGTGGACTCAGCTCTGTGCTAGCTGTTTTGGTGTCTGTGACGAGTGGACAAAGCAGGTCTAGACACTAGGAAGTACTGGCTACATGGAAGTCATACCATGTACATGACAACGCTTCAGTTCTTAGTTTTCAGCAAGTGCTACGACAGCCGAGACCGCAGAGTCCCAAGGCCTGGCACGTAGTAGATGAGCTATAAATACGTATGGCGTGAAAGAATGAATCAATCTTGGAACACGTAAATAGAAGAACAGCACTTAGAAGGACAGTGATGACGATGCCATTCAACGGTTACCTGGCCCAACTGCATATGGCAGCTCTGATTGAGGCAGGTGCCCTGGGGATGACCCAGTGTGGCAGCGCACCAAGGAAGGGAAGGAAAACCAATGACGATGAGATGCAAGAGCAAACTTTGTGAGCAACACCTTACAGGTATAGTAGAAGAGAGGACCCGGGCACATTAGATAGCCATATTAGAAGATCTGAAGATCCACCAAATGAAAGAGGCATTAGACTCATTCTGCACTGTCCCAAGGACACAACTGGGGCACGTGATGACAGGCTAAGCCGTTCTGAGTCATTAACAGTCTAAAGGCAGCTGCTGTTGAGTCAGTTCCCCCTCGCGGCGACCCCATGTATGTCAGAGGGAAACTGTGCTCCATAGGATTTTCAGTGGCTGGCTTTTCGAAAGCAGATCACCAGGGCTTCCTTCCGGAGCATCTCTGGGTAGATTTGAACCTCCAACCTTTTGGCTAGCAACTGTTCGTACCACCCCAGGATTCCATTAACAGGCTAACCTTGTTGGATTTGTTTCCCAGACGACTCTGCACTAAAACTCTGAAGGTGGGTAGCTCTAGTCCTTTGAAATTGCTAGATGGCAGGGACTCCCTGTTCTGCGAATGAGTGAATCTTCCATCATTCAGATAAATAAATGGTGAAGTTATCACATGCTGCTTATTGAGCACCCAAGCTGCCAAATGAGGCTGGCTACTCGCAGAGTTTGTTAAGCTGTGAGTTTTTGAATCCAATACGGAACATATTGCCTCTTGAAACACAGTAGAGAAAGCCATTTTCATCAAACTGGTGCTACTCTACATTAGCTATCTGGAACTTTCCTTTTTAAAGTGCTTTTCAGAGGATACCCTGGTTTAGTGAAGATGCCTGAGTTTCCAAGAGCCATTCATCGCATCTCAGTTTTTGACCATTGGCCACCACTCAGCAAGGCTGTTTTGTTTACTCTTTTTTTTTTTCTTTCTTATTTCAGATGCTGGGAGACATCTTTACAACTGCAAAGCTTTCTAAAAATAAAAGTCTGTTGTAGCAGCAACCCCTTTAGTTCTTGATTTCTGCTGTAAATCCCAGAGACCTAATTAAGCCAGAGCCCCTTCGACGACTGCCAACCTTACCCTGTCACTGCCTAGCTACCCGGGGAGCTAATTGCCTGCAGCGACCAGGCCTGAGATGAAGGTTGGGGCCCGAGTAGGAGCGAAGGCCAATTAGTTTACACAGGGTCAGCAAAGCAGAAAGCTGGTCGTAACGAGAACACTTTGGAGGCCATTGTTTATTTTAATCTTTGAAGGAGGCTCATGAATACCTGTGGATTCTTGGGCACACCTCTGGCTGCACACCTGTGCTGTGTCCTGCTCTGAGCTTTTACACTTTCATTTTTAGTTCTAAAGATACCCAAATGATTTCCTGTACCCTGGGTGTCTGCATGCTCCAGAATCTTCTGGGCACTGATGTCTTCTTGTTTGAATGATTTCTGCAATGATTGCTGCTCAACTAGGCAAATGCCCTTTTAAAGGGCAAACCAAATTCTCCTTTAGATCAACTGGGGAGAGAAACATGCTCTGGAAAATTCCAGTATCTATTCAAAGGAAGCTATTCCCAAGTAAGTTCAATGCGGCTGTTTGAATTCATATCCCTGGGGAAACGTTGAGGAAATCAGAAAGCACAGCTCATTATTATTTGTGTAGATTATGCAAACTTTGCCTTTTAAAAAAAAAAAATGACTAAGTTGCAGGGTATCAGGGAGAGAATTTGGACTGTGTTTAAGTGAGAAGGATTAGCAAGCAGGATGTTGATTTATAAATGGCAACAACCAATTCCTTATATTCTCCACCGCAGCCCTGTCTTCTCCACAGCAATTCCCAACGTTCCCTTTTGAAAGCCCTTGGTACTCTGTTAGCCCCGAGGTATAATGTTTGATAATATAACTACTGCTTCTGTCACTGCGTTTTGTACAAACGCATTATATGTAGCCCAGAATGGTAAAGATTTATGTATGGGTATGGAAAATAAAAATCAGCATTGATTAAAAGCCCCAGATAGGCCATCCAATACCGCCCAAAGAACATCAGTTATTTTGCATTTTGACACGGCGATTGATAACTCATAAATGCAAGCAGGAATGACAAATGCGGATGGAAACTGGCTTTGACAAAACCGATAACAGTATCAGTCTCAAGGGGCAATGGAGGTATAAGCAGGAGCTGTTTAAAATATTTAATCATTTTATGAAGGCTGCAAGATGTTGTTTGACCCTGAAGGAGTGTGAATGTCACATGGATCAGAAATTGCCAAGTCTTTGAAGTGAAATAAAAAAAAATGGTGTTATTATAGATCCTTCTTGACATCCTATCATTTTTGTATAGGATTAAAAATATGTATACAAAGCACTAGATAAAGGCCTCTGGCCAAGGCTGCCTTGGTGGACAGGAAAGAAAGGAAAGGTGTGCTGGTTGTGAATTTTTACTTTAAATTCCCAGAGCATTTCTTTCATTTCCTTCCAAATGGCAGGACTGGGGCAAGAGCACCTAGTAAAAAGATGCCTTTGGTTTTTAAATAAAGGGTAAATTACTCTTTACTTTTGTTACCTTGGGTCCAACTGCTGGGATTTTTTATCTGCTGGTTCCCTGTGCCTGGCCTCACTTGGGTGCTGTGTTTACAGTATATGTTTATACATGGATGGCTGTACAGGACATATATGGCCGTAAATAAACATGGGGTGTATTTATACACCTGTGAGTGAGGGGTTTTATGTGGCCCACGGTGAATTGGTAATCTTGGTTCTTATCTACCGTGCTGTTTAAAACCCTCCAGGCCTGCCAGCAGCCTGCGCCTCTGAGTGCACGCAAGTAGCAAAGCCGGGGTGAATTCTCAGGGCTATTCCCCTGTGAGTGAGGATTACCTCGCGTGGCACTGTGCAATAGTGGCAAATGAAATATTATCCTGGATGTTTCCTTTCATCATCTGTGTTTCTTCCCTCGCTTTCCCCCATCTTGGATTTCGCCTGTTCCTAATTTTGTTTTGTCTGTGTCATGTGGGTGTTAGGGGTGGTTTCTCTCAGAAGGACTTGTTTATTCTCTTTTCTAGGAATGTGTGTTTCCTTTCAGGGGCTGATGTTTTGCTGTTCTTGAGGCTCTTTTTTTTTTTTTTTGGTAGTTGTTTTCTTTGAACAATTCCGTAGAGTCCCTGGTGGCTAAACCTGTTGCCTTCAAGTCGATTATGACTCACAGCGACCCTATAGGACAGAGTAGAACTGCCCCATAGTTTTCAAGGAGCGCCTGATGGATTCAAACTGCTGACCTTTTGGTTAGCACACATAGCTCTTAACCACTATGCCACCAGGGTTTCTGGGGGTTGCCTAATTTGGCACACAAATTCTGATATCTGGGATTGATTTCTGGGCACTTGTATATAAACACATACAAGCAGAGACAGAAGGTGGCAACTTGCAAATATTTCTTTTCTGGTTCAAGTGTTAGTTTTTGTTTTCATTTTGTATTACCATTTTCCCTACTGACCTATATTCAGGTGTCCCGTGAAGTGCCCCTCAGAGCGTCTGCTTGCTTACGTGGCTGCATCGCCAGCTGTGTGAAGCTTTATAGGCTCCTCTGACAACCATCACCTTCCTCCCACCTCCCTGCAGTCAACACGCCACACTCATCCCCCACCACACACAAACACATGCATACTTATTCTCATCAACACACACCCCCACACTCTTATCCCCCCACACACACTTACACACACTTAGCCCCCATAAAAAAAAATCACACATAAACATGCACACACACTCAGTCACATCCACACACCCTTACTCCCACACTCTCACAAATTTATTCTCACACACCCTCTCATATACTCACACACATACACACTCTTTCACTCACGCTGACACACACATACACTCACTCACTCAGGGCCACTGGTCTCTAACACTTAGGAAATAATTTTTGGGGGAGAGGGCTTGTCACCAATGTGTTGTCCCTGGTGACAATCATATCCATTTATTTGCCAACTTTTTTTTTTTTTTTTTGCCCATATCTGACAGGACGTGAGGATGAGTGTGGCCCCTGGCCTGTCCCTGTTCCTATAGATGCTCCCTAGACGCCAAATTGCGGCATATCAACCACAGTGCCTACCAGCATGGTGGAGACAATGCGCATGCAGCAGTCGCCCTCAGCCTATCCTTTCTGCCATGTCGCCTCTGGTTCATCCCCACACCCTCTGTCTCTGAGGTGAGCTGGACTACAGCTCTCTTGGGTAGGACAACTCTGCCAAACAACTGAGATTCTGCCCACTGCTGTGACAGTATCTTTTAGAGAAATACATGACATCACCCAGAGAAGGTAACCCTGTCCTTGGAAAGCAGAAAGTTCTGCAGCAGACAGAAACCCTGCAGAAACAAAGCCCCATGGCCCTGGGGTGGGGTTCAAGTGGGTCATCACCTTGATGGGCCTCAGGGGCTCTGCATCTTCCCCCAAGATCCTAGACTCCATCTGCCCTCCACCTGCTCTACATCCTCCCACATTCCATCTCTCATGTCTGTTACTGGTCTTCCCAAATATCTTACCCAGTATAGCTCCCTCTCTAGTCCCATCTTGAAGAACCTCCTTGAGGCCTGTATTGGGGCTTTCTTGAGCACTGTCTACATTGCATAGGATTAAGGACAAGACTACGGATGATGATAACCCAACGCTTGCTGAGCAAGTGCCCTATGCCAGGCCCTGGGCTTAGTGCTTTACATGAGCTATCACTACCTCTGTGGGAAGGTGTTATCAGTATCCCTATACGCAAGGTAACTTCTTAATCACACTATGCTATTTTTTTTTTTTTTACAACAACAAGTGAAAGAAGATAGCCATGGCAACACTTGTGAGGGTATCTCATGGGGGATGGGTGTGGCCAGCAAACAAACACAGAAAGTGCACGTTGAGTAAAAATATGGCAAAACCTATTGTGGTAATAAAAAAATGCCCCCCCAAAAAGGTCCACAACTTAATCCCTGGAGTCTATGAATGTTCCCTTATGTGGCAAAAATGGACTTTGCAAAGAAGTGACTCAGTTAAGGATTTTCAGATGGGGAGGTTATCCTGGATTATCCAGGTATGCTCTAAATGCCATCACATATATCCTTGTAAGAGGAAGGCAGAAGGAGGTTTAACCACAGAAGAGGAAGAGACAACATGATGATGAAAGCAGAATCAGAGAGAGAAGGTGTTAAGTTGCTGGATTTTAAGATGGAGGAAGTGGCCATGAGCCAAGGAATGCAAGGAGTACAGCTTTAGATCCTGGAAACGGCAAGGAATGGGATTCTCCCCAACAGCCTCTTCAAAGAGCACCACCCTACTGACACCTGTATTTCAGCTCAGTGATACAGATTCAGACGTCTGGTCTCCAGAACTGTGAGAGAATGAATTTCTCACTTAAAGCCACCAAGTTGGAGGCAATTTGTTACAGTAGCTCGAGAACACTAATACACCCACCATGGATTGAATGTTTTCTATGTGTAAAGCACTGAACCAAGCATTTCCTATACTTTATTATATTATTATATTATATTTTTATTATAAAATATAATATTTTATTGTATTACTCTGTCCTATAGGGTCGCTATGAGTTGACAGCAATGGGAGGAGTCCTTCACTAGTCCTTGGAAGTAAATTGTGTCAGCCTCATTCTACATATGAGTAAACCAAGGTCAGGTGGAAAATATACCTTGCCTGTGCTCTCACCGCTAGGAAGGGCTGAAGCTAGGATTTGAACTGACGGCTGAGTCAGTATGTCTATGAAACATCCTGGTGTGTTCCTCACCCCTCCTCCACCACCACCACACTCCCGCCCCTCACCCCTGCCTACCTTGCACAAGGTTCCTGGCCACAGGCAGAGTAACCAATAAGCAAGGTACACGCAGTCTTACAGTAAGCAAGGTAGCATGAGATTGTTTACTTACTAATTTGTAGTGAACAATTTCATGTGGGTTTGTGGTGAAAAACAGGTGAAATTGTGTACTACAGATTAGTAAGTAAACACAAGTAAGCCCAAGCATGCCTTGTTATTGGGTCATTCTTCCCTGCCCCTGGCCTCCATTACCAGCTCCACCTTCACCATGCCACTCGCCAACTCAAAAAACACTAGATGCTGCGGAATCTGGCACAGACCCCTCAGCCTGGCTGTCACAGCACTTAATAACCCAGACCTCCCTATCCATCCAGCCCTATTTCCCATGATTTCCTCAAGTACCTCTCATTCCAGTCGAGCAGTCTATTTCTGGTCCCCATCTTCAATCCTCTGCCCCTGTCTTTCCTCACTGAGAACATCATCCCTCTTCCCATGCACTTACTGAGTCAAAACTCAGATATATGGCACTTTTCCAGTTATTTGAGTCCATTCAGTATTTCTTCTTCTGAATTTTCATTCTACTCAATACACGGTTGAGTATATAATTATTCTTATTGCTTTCATGTGTGTTAGTTTTGTCTTCCTTGGCCGGACTGCAAATTTCCTGACAATACAAAGATAACTAACACACACTCTCTATCCTCATGAAGCTTACAATCCAGCTGGGGAGAAAAAGCTTAGCATCAGAACAATAAACCCCAAAGGGTTTGATTTAAAGCAAGTATCATGGTGAGAACTCTGGATTAGGAGTCAAGATAATTTAGTTCCAGCCCTGGTCCCATGCCATGTGGAAGTCCCTCCTCTCTCTAGACCACTTTTCCATTATCTATAAAATGAGACACTTGATCTAGATGGTCTCTAATGTCTCTCCAGTCTCCAACATCCAACGACCCGGAGCTGGCATTGGGAAGTGCTCCTAATTGGGAGACACATTTCCATCTCACCCAAGAATCATGCCAATGCCAACATGAGTCACACTTCCAAATGAGCACCATGCTGAAGGTTGTTTATCATCCTGAAACTTTGGTCACGTGTAATTCAGATCCAGGAAAGCCCTACTTATGACCAACATCTTTGTTGGCACAGAACACTTGAAAGCTGTGCTTGACTTCTGCTGCCTTGGCAGGATGCAGTCAAACAACGCCCTCTTATCCAAAGAACTGGGAAATCAGGACCAAAAACCAGCACATGCTTTGGCCAGACTCTCAAAGTCTGGCATGGACTTAAGAGAAAGTTCTAGACCAAGAGAAGGCCTATGAAGCAATGACCCTCTTCTGTCGACCATCTACTCATGAACCCTGGACCTTACCACTAGCTTCAGGGCAAATATTCTATGAGGTAGCTGACTCCTCTATTTAACCCCAATGCAAGGTCATGAATAACAAGATCCTGGAGCACAGTCTGTCAGTTTAGCGTTGTCGTGACAACAGTGGGCATTCGGTAGAGATAGGCTGTAGCCGACAGAGATTTGGCATGGGTCAGCTGAAAAAGAAATATTGTGTCACTTCCAAGGAAAAGGCAGAGCTCACCAGGAATGTCAGTCCCTACAAACTACAATCAAACCTTTTCCCAAAAGGCCATTAAACACCCATTCTGGCTGTGGCCACATACAGTAGCTACAGCAGAACAGACCTGAAAATTGTTCCCATTCACACTTCAAGTCAAAGTAATGAGAGCTTTCTGTCTCCATGTTGGCACCACCTGAGTGTTGAAAAGCGAACCCCTCCACCCACCAACCCTGCTGGACAGATGACCCCAGCTGGATTGAACACAAGGTTGGAGCAGACCAGTTCCAAGAACCTCCCTCCTTTACACTGTGAGGATGTCTTACAACTATTAGAGTTTTGATGTCTTGTTAATGTTAGTAGGAGTCCCTGGATAGTGCAAACGGTTAAGCCCTGGGCTACTAACTAGGAGGTTGGCAGTTCAAGCCCACCAAGAGGTGCCTTGGAAGAAAGGCCTGGTGATCTTCTTCCAAAAGGTCACAGCCATGAAAACCCTATGGAGCAAGTCTACTCTGAAACACATGGAGTCGCCATGAGTTGGAATCAATTTGGCAGCGACTGGTGGTGATGGTGAATGTAAGTAAGGTTATTATTTTTTTTATATCGAGGTCATATGCATGCAAACCTTTTATTTTACAGACAGAGATGTAAAAGCAATAATAGCACTAGGGAGAAAAAGCAATGTCTGGTCACACAACACTGCCCAACAGAACTTCCTGAGATGATGGAAATGTTCTACAGCCAGAGCGGGCCAATGTGGTAGCACCAGCCAAATGTGACTGTTGAGCACTTTAAATGTGCCGACTGCAACTGAGGAACTGGTTTTTAATTTTATTTAATTTACATGCATTTAAATTTAAATTTCAAAAGCTACATATGGTTAGTGGCTACCATATTGGACAGTGCAGGCTGCATCTTCTCAGTCTTATCTCTGATTTCACTTGGTCATCATTTAGCAAACATTCATTGGGAATTTACAGAATCTTGACTCTGCTAGACATTACTGATACAACAATGAATATGGGGCAGGCCTGATGACAAGAAAATCATAAATTACAATATAATGTGAGCACCCATTAGCAGCATAGTGTTAAAGAAATACAGAGGGTATTCAGGATAACAAGCAAGGCACTACCACTAGTTATTAGTTGAACATCATCTTTTCCAGGGACTATAATAGACACTTTACATGTGTCAATCTCATTTGACCAATGAGATAGGTCTTTTCATAGGTGAAGAAATTGAAATCCAGAGACTGAGAAAAGATAAATAATGTGGCTAAGGTCCAAAGGTGGTAAGTAGAAGAATCAGAATTTGATCTGAAAATTTACTAAGAAAGATCTTCTAAGAGGAGATAAGCTTGACCTGATTCTTGGAGAAGCTAGGTCAACCCAGGTTCAATGACAATAGTCAGGGAGAGCAAAAGGGTAGGGTGGAGGGCAGGTGAGTAAGAAGGGGAAGACCACTCCTGAAAGAGGGAACAATACATGCAAAAACAGAGTTCCATGACGGGGGTTGACAGGGGCCAAGGTAAGACGGGCCAGAAGGAAGGCAAAGTCCAGGGAAGGAAATTGAGCTCGACTCTGACAGTCACAGGAACCACCAAAGGCTCTTAAAGGCAAATTTAATTTCCAGAGTTGGGAAGCCCACCCTGATGGCCCAGAAGAGGACCAAATGGGGTGAGGTCAGCAGGTGGCAGAAGAACAGTTAGAAGCCTTGTAAGATGTAAAGAGGGCCTGACTGAGGTAGGGGAGACAGGAAGGGGTCCAGGATCATAGTTGTCAGGGAGGTGGCTCCACCACACCATGAGATGAGTGGATATAGCAGGAGGGAAGTGAAGGGCAGGCGTCCCAAATGTCCAGCCTAAGGGACAGAGGTGGAAACTGTAGTCAAAAAGCTCTATTCCCCAGCCTCCTGCTGCTCTCCAAGCAATTCAGTTAGGACCATTCCCTATGGATTGTCTTCTTCCATCCTTCACTAATCCCAAATCCTGCCTTCACTTAATCACTATCTGAGAACCAGGATGTTCCTAGTGGTTCCTTCCAGAATGGGCACAGACTCTGTTCCTCGGTTAAAGCTGTGAGCTCCAAATTATTTGCTTATGAATGCCTATCAGAAAAAATATACATATTTTTAAAAGCTTGTGAACACAGACTTAATGTGTGTACACTTATTTATGAATTTTAAGCATGTACCACTATGCTAATATTATATTTATTCTAATATGTTAAAAGTTGCTGTAGAGTCAAATCCAACTCACAGTGACCTCATGTATGCAGAGTAGAACTGCTCCACAGGGTTTTCAAGGCTGTGACTTTTCAGAAGCAGTTTGCCAGGTCTTTCTTCCAAGGTGCCTCTGGGTGGGTTCAAACCACCAACTGTTCAGTTAGTAGTCAAGTACTTAACAATTTGCACCACCCAGAGACTCCTATTCCAAAACATACAAAATAAAAATTAAAATAAGATGAAGCAAATAATATTCAAAATTATTTATTAGTGGCTCACATTTTTAATTAATTCGTTTTTCATTAATTGTGTTTTTATATTGAGTAATGTGATTGTGTGTGTTCCATTATTTTTAAAATCTTGCTTTAAACTGGTGTTCATACAAGTATACCCCATAGTACTTTAGGGTCCCTGTTATGGGTTGAATTATGTCCCGCCAAAAGATATGTTGGGCCTTGGCACAACCACACCAGTGGCCATTGTATTCTTTACTACCATGTACTCACATGGAAAGAAAAGAGAAGAAAAAGCTAGTTTCTCTTCCTTGATAAAGAATTCTTATGTTATCAAATCTTGATCCTCAAATACATGTCTTTTTTTACATAAAAATTAAATAAATTATATAATTTATTTTATTTTTGTTGTGTTGTTGAGAATATACACAGCAAATTTACACACCAATTCAACCATTCCTACGTGTCCAATACAGTGACAGTGAGCACATTCTTCAAGTTGTGCAACCATTCTCCCCCTCCTTTTCCGAGTTGTTCCTCCCCTATTAACATAAACTCACTGGCACCTAAGCTTTCTATCTAATCTTTCAAGTTGCTTTTACATGTCTTTTTAATATTCTGAGAGATGAAGTGAGAATTACACACTTGTGCTGCATACCAAAGCAAGATGGTTGTCTCCAGGAAAAGCATTTGTATCATTGTTGGAACAGGGAACTGCACTAACTGCCTTTTTGATGGAACACCATTTGCACCAGAAAGAGTGACTGACAGACAAATGATGGTTATTCACACTTGGGTTTTTGGCAGACATTTCCTCAAAACGAACAAAGTGAGCCTGTCACTACAGGGAAAACAACTGACAGAATTTGTTGCCAATGATAAAATCCAATCTTTCAAGTGAAAATTAAAATTTTGAAAAACTTTGTCTATCATAGTGGGCTTGACAACTTCCCAACAGTTAAAGACTTTCCTGGTGTGATTGGGTGATATTAATAAATATGATATTTTTGGTATTGTATAACAAAATGTGTCAACATTTGGAAGACCTGCATAGTTCAGCGGGTCAGTATTTTCCCACCAATGGAAAATGTTGCCAAATCATGCATGGGTAAAAGATCCATTCAAAGTATAAGCGAGACCAATGGATTTTAATGCTAGAGAGCATAAAATGTTCATGGATATGACTTCAGATTATGTATTACTACTAACTTTTAAAAAACAGCCACTTGTTGAACTTTGGTGTAGTATCAAAGAAGAATATCAAAAATTATCTGAAAGGGCTTTTAAAATCTTCCTCTCTTTTACAACTACATAGTTGTGTAAGACCGGATTTCTTCACATATTTCAAATAAAACAACATATCACAACACATTGAGTGCAGAAGCAGATATGAGAATCCAGATACGTGTTAAGCCATATGTTAAAGAGATTTGCAAAAGTGTAAAACTATGCCTTGCTTCTTATTATTTTGTTGTTGTTTTGAAAAATACAGTGATTTTTATTTTTAAAAATGTTATTTATGCAAACATATAAAGGGCTTTTCTTTGTGTTTAAATGAATTGATAAAAATATTTCAAATTTTCTCAGTTTTAATTTCTAATATAGCTAATACCAACAGCTATATCCCATATAAGCAAAAGCTCTTTGAGGTCTTCAATAAATTTTGTTGAAAAAAAAAGTATTTGCAGTGAATAAGTCATTGATCTTGCAAAAATTCTATCACGTGATCTCCAGTGTCATTTCTATGACCAAGGCCATATTTTCCAACTACCAATCCTTCTTCTTTGTTTCCAACTTTTGCATTCCAATCACCAGCAATTATCAATGCATCCTGATGGCATGTTTAATCAATTTCAGACAGCAGAGATCGGTAAAAATCTTCAATTTTCTCATCTTTGGCATTAGTGGTTGGTGTGTAAATTTGAATAGAAGTTGTATTAACTGGTCTTCCTTGTAGGCATATGGATACTATCCTATCACTGACAGCATTGTACTTCAGGATAGATCTTGAAATGTTCTTTTTTGACAATGAATGTGACACCATTCCTCTTCAATTTGTCATTCTTGGTGTAGCAGGCCATATGATTGTCTGATTCAAAATGGTCAGTACCAGTCTACTTCAGTTCACCAATGCCTAGTATATCTATCTTTACGTGTTCCATTTCATTTCTGATGACTTCCAATTTTCCTAGATGCACACTTTATACATTCCATGTTCCTATTATTAATGGATCGGAAACCCTGTGGCGTAGTGGTTAAGTGCTACGGCTGCTAACCAAAGGGTCGGCAGTTCGAATCCGCCAGGCGCTCCTTGGAAACTCTGTGGGGCAGTCCTACTCTGTCCTATAGGGTCGCTATGAGTTGGAATCAACTTGACGGCACTGGGTTTATTATTAATGGATTTTTGCAGCTGTTTCTTCTCATTTTGAGTCGTGTCACATCTGCAAATAAAGGTCTCAAAAGCTTTACTCCATCCATGTCATTAAGGTCGACCACTTTGAGGAGGCAGCTCTTCCTCAGTCATATTTTGAGTGCCTTCCAACTTGAAGGGCTTATCTTCTGGCACTGTATCAGACATTGTTCCACTGCTATTTATGAGGTTTTCACTAGCAAATGTTTTCAGAAGTAGACAGTAGACCTTCTTCCTTCTACCTAGTCTGTCTTTGTCTGAAAGCTCTGCTGGAACCTGTCCAGCATGGGTGACCCTACTAGTATTTGAAATACTGATGGCATAGCTTCCAGCATCACAGCAACACGCAAGCCACCACAGTACAACAAACTGACAGATTTGTGGTGAATATATATATGTACATACACACTAGATTCTTTTCTTGCACCTACTAAATTTAGTGTACTGCCTAGAGCCCTGGTTTGGAGCTCACTGGATTAAAGCACTCCACCAGACAACTGAAAAGACACCTTGTCCCTATATGACATTGCTCATCACAAGCACTAACAAAGGGAAAGAGCAGAATGGGGTTTCCTTTCCTCAACAGTAAATAGTCCATTCCCTTGAGAATGTTTAATGTCAGGGTTGGGAATTGTCGGACTGGGAGACAGATGAGTAACTTTCCTAAAGAAGGTTCCTCAGCGTCCCTTCATTTTTATGATCAACATCTCCACTTGGAAATTTTTCTTAATACTAACAATCATTCAAATATCTTGTGGCTCACTTTAACCTTTTTCCCTCACCCTGGTTGCCCAGGAAAGACAAGAAAGCTGCTTCACCCTGCTATGTACGTTAAAAAAAAAGCAGTGGCAACAAAACCCTTTGGAAGGGCCAAGCAGGCTTTGTCCACGCAAGTGTTTCTGGTGGGGCATGTGAAGAGATGGAGTGATGCTAGCAGATCACACAGGGCTGTCAACAAGCATGCCTCCCCTCTGAGTAATGACACACACTGGACATCACACTGCCCACAGAGAGCCTGGCTTCTGAAAGCCCATTAGGAGAGCCTCCTGCTCTCTACCAGGGCTTCCCACAGCTACTTTGAGCTCTGCTTTTCCCGGAAGGATGTCCTATTACCAGAGTGTCATTTATTTTCCCAAGAGGCACTTTAGAGACTTGAGTGTGATGGCCAGTCAGAAGGTCTGATGTTTTTCTACCATTTTTTGCCTTGGGTGAATCACAAAGGAAAGGGCATTTGGAAATTCACCACCAAATATTCTGGAAGATTAAAGAGTCCACACATGGTCAGAGCTTAGAGTCTTAAATCATTCTCATGTTCTATTCTCTTTCGGGATGTGGGGGAGATCCCAAGGGTGTATTCTCTCATTCCAGTTAGCCTTACATTTTGTCTATCAAACCATGCAATTGGTTATAATAGCCATGGAATATCCCTCAATCAAAACAAAGTATGATTCCATGTTGGAGGATTTACTGGCAAGGGAT